>NW_026968030.1:0-138944 GCF_028390025.1 Pseudophryne corroboree | reverse complement strand
TCCGAAATCAACTTCTGTCACCTTAGTGATACATTTTGGGATAGTACCTAAAGTTTAAAGCAGAAATTGGGGCACTTTTGAAATTTTAATTTTTGACCAAAATCGACAGGTCCGGGGCTTAGGGAATTTCTCATATGCCACAAAACGGTTGAAGCTCCTGTTAAAAAATAATGCTCCGAAATCAACTTCTGTCACCTTAGTGATACATTTTGGGATAGTACCTAAAGTTTAAAGCAGAAATTGGGGCACTTTTGAAATTTTCATTTTTGACCAAAATCGACAGGTCCGGGGCTTAGGGAATTTCTCATATGCCACAAAACGGTTGAAGCTCCTGTTCAAAAATGATGCTACAAAATCAACTTCTGTCACCTTAGTGATACATTTTGGGATAGTACCTATAGTTTAAAGCAGAAATTGGGGCACTTTTGATATTTTCATTTTTGACCAAAATCGACAGGTCCGGGGCTTAGGGAATTTCTCATATGCCACAAAACGTTTGAAGCTCCTGTTCAAAAATGATGCTCCGAAATCAACTTCTGTCACCTTAGTGATACATTTTGGGATAGTACCTAAAGTTTAAAGCAGAAATTGGGGCACTTTTGAAGTTTTCATTTTTGACCAAAATCGACAGGTCCGGGGCTTAGGGAATTTCTCATATGCCACATAACGGTTGAAGCTCCTGTTCAAAAATGATGCTCCGAAATCAACTTCTGTCACCTTAGTGATACATTTTGGGATAGTACCTAAAGTTTAAAGCAGAAATTGGGGCACTTTTGAAATTTTAATTTTTGACCAAAATCGACAGGTCCGGGGCTTAGGGAATTTCTCATATGCCACAAAACGGTTGAAGCTCCTGTTAAAAAATAATGCTCCGAAATCAACTTCTGTCACCTTAGTGATACATTTTGGGATAGTACCTAAAGTTTAAAGCAGAAATTGGGGCACTTTTGAAATTTTCATTTTTGACCAAAATCGACAGGTCCGGGGCTTAGGGAATTTCTCATATGCCACAAAACGGTTGAAGCTCCTGTTCAAAAATGATGCTCCGAAATCAACTTCTGTCACCTTAGTGATACATTTTGGAATAGTACCTGAAGTTTAAAGCAGAAATTGGGGCACTTTTGAAATTTTCATTTTTGACCAAAATCGACAGGTCCGGGGCTTAGGGAATTTCTCATATGCCACAAAACGGTTGAAGCTCCTGTTCAAAAATAATGCTCCGAAATCAACTTCTGTCACCTTAGTTATACATTCTGGGATAGTACCTAAAGTTTAAAGCAGAAATTGGGGCACTTTTGAAATTTTCATTTTTGACCAAAATCGACAGGTCCGGGGCTTAGGGAATTTCTCATATGCCACAAAACGGTTGAAGCTCCTGTTCAAAAATAATGCTCCGAAATCAACTTCTGTCACCTTAGTGATACATTTTGGGATAGTACCTAAAGTTTAAAGCAGAAATTGTGGTACTTTTGAAATTTTAATTTTTGACCAAAATCGACAGGTCCGGGGCTTAGGGAATTTCTCATATGCCACAAAACGGTTGAAGCTCCTGTTCAAAAATGATGCTCCGAAATCAACTTCTGTCACCTTAGTGATACATTTTGGGATAGTACCTAAAGTTTAAAGCAGAAATTGGGGCACTTTTGATATTTTCATTTTTGACCAAAATCGACAGGTCCGGGGCTTAGGGAATTTCTCATATGCCACAAAACGTTTGAAGCTCCTGTTCAAAAATGATGCTCCGAAATCAACTTCTGTCACCTTAGTGATACATTTTGGGGTAGTACCTAAAGTTTAAAGCTGAAATTGGGGCACTTTTGAAGTTTTCATTTTTGACCAAAATCGACAGGTCCGGGGCTTAGGGAATTTCTCATATGCCACATAACGGTTGAAGCTCCTGTTCAAAAATGATGCTCCGAAATCAACTTCTGTCACCTTAGTGATACATTTTGGGATAGTACCTAAAGTTTAAAGCAGAAATTGGGGCACATTTGAAATTTTCATTTTTGACCAGAATCGACAGGTTCGGGCTTAGGGAATTTCTCATATGCCACAAAACGGTTGAAGCTCCAGTTCAAAAATGATGCTCCGAAATCAACTTCTGTCACCTTAGTGATACATTTTGGGATAGTACCTAAAGTTTAAAGCAGAAATTGGGGCACTTTTGATATTTTCATTTTTGACCAAAATCGACAGGTCCGGGGCTTAGGGAATTTCTCATATGCCACAAAACGTTTGAAGCTCCTGTTCAAAAATGATGCTCCGAAATCAACTTCTGTCACCTTAGTGATACATTTTGGGATAGTACCTAAAGTTTAAAGCAGAAATTGGGGCACTTTTGAAGTTTTCATTTTTGACCAAAATCGACAGGTCCGGGGCTTAGGGAATTTCTCATATGCCACATAACAGTTGAAGCTCCTGTTCAAAAATGATGCTCCGAAATCAACTTCTGTCACCTTAGTGATACATTTTGGGATAGTACCTAAAGTTTAAAGCAGAAATTGGGGCACTTTTGAAATTTTCATTTTTGACCAAAATCGACAGGTCCGGGGCTTAGGGAATTTCTCATATGCCACAAAACGGTTGAAGCTCCTGTTCAAAAATGATGCTCCGAAATCAACTTCTGTCACCTTAGTGATACATTTTGGGATAGTACCTAAAGTTTAAAGCAGAAATTGGGGCACTTTTGAAGTTTTCATTTTTGACCAAAATCGACAGGTCCGGGCTTAGGGAATTTCTCATATGCTACAAAACGGTTGAAGCTCCTGTTCAAAAATGATGCTCCGA
Source organism: Pseudophryne corroboree (assembly GCF_028390025.1). Lineage (NCBI taxonomy): Eukaryota > Metazoa > Chordata > Amphibia > Anura > Myobatrachidae > Pseudophryne > Pseudophryne corroboree. The sequence goes on along the minus strand of NW_026968030.1, from coordinate 136,157 downwards.
AATCAACTTCTGTCACCTTAATGATACATTCTGGGATAGTACCTAAAGTTTAAAGCAGAAATTGGGGCACTTTTGAAATTTTCATTTTTGACCAGAATCGACAGGTCCGGGCTTAGGGAATTTCTCATATGCCACAAAACGGTTGAAGCTCCTGTTCAAATATGATGCTCCGAAATCAACTTCTGTCACCTTAGTGATACATTTTGGGATAGTACCTAAAGTTTAAAGCAGAAATTGGGGCACTTTGAAATTTTCATTTTTGACCAAAATCGACAGGTCCGGGGCTTAGGGAATTTCTCATATGCCACAAAACGGTTGAAGCTCCTGTTCAAAAATAATGCTCCGAAATCAACTTCTGTCACCTTAGTGATACATTCTGGGATAGTACCTAAAGTTTAAAGCAGAAATTGGGGCACTTTTGAAATTTTCATTTTTTGACCAAAATCGACAGGTCCGGGGCTTAGGGAATTTCTCATATGCCACAAAACGGTTGAAGCTCCTGTTCAAAAATGATGCTCCGAAATCAACTTCTGTCACATTAGTGATACATTTTGGGATAGTACCTAAAGTTTAAAGCAGAAATTGGGGCACTTTTGATATTTTCATTTTTGACCAAAATCGACAGGTCCGGGGCTTAGGGAATTTTTCATATGCCACAAAACGTTTGCAGCTCCTGTTCAAAAATGATGCTCCAAAATCAACTTCTGTCACCTTAGTGATACATTTTGGGATAGTACCTAAAGTTTAAAGCAGAATTTGGGGCACTTTTGAAGTTTTCATTTTTGACCAAAATTGACAGGTCTGGGGCTTAGGGAATTTCTCATATGCCACAAAACGGTTGAAGCTCCTGTTCAAAAATAATGCTCCGAAATCAACTTCTGTCACCTTAGTGATACATTTTGGGATAGTACCTAAAGTTTAAAGCAGAAATTGGGGCACTTTGAAATTTTCATTTTTGACCAAAATCGACAGGTCCGGGGCTTAGGGAATTTCTCATATGCCACAAAACGTTTGCAGCTCCTGTTCAAAAATGATGCTCCAAAATCAACTTCTGTCACCTTAGTGATACATTTTGGGATAGTACCTAAAGTTTAAAGCAGAATTTGGGGCACTTTTGAAGTTTTCATTTTTGACCAAAATTGACAGGTCTGGGGCTTAGGGAATTTCTCATATGCCACAAAACGGTTGAAGCTCCTGTTCAAAAATGATGCTCCGAAATCAACTTCTGTCACCTTAGTGATTCATTTTGGGATAGTACCTAAAGTTTAAAGCAGAAATTGGGGCACTTTTGAAATTTTCATTTTTGACCAAAATCGACAGGTCCGGGGCTTAGGGAATTTCCCATATGCCACAAAACGTTTGAAGCTCCTGTTCAAAAATGATGATCCGATATCAACTTCTGTCACCTTAGTGATACATTTTGGGATAGTACCTAAAGTTTAAAGCAGAAATTGGGGCACTTTTGAAGTTTTCATTTTTGACCAAAATCGACAGGTCCGGGGCTTAGGGAATTTCTCATATGCCACATAACGGTTGAAGCTCCTGTTCAAAAATGATGCTCCGAAATCAACTTCTGTCACCTTAGTGATACATTTTAGGATAGTACCTAAAGTTTAAAGCTGAAATTGGGGCACTTTTGAAATTTTCATTTTTGACCAAAATCGAAAGGTCCGGGGCTTAGGGAATTTCTCATATGCCACAAAACGGTTGAAGCTCCTCTTCAAAAATGATGCTCCGAAATCAACTTCTGTCACCTTAGTGATACATTCTGGGATAGTACCTAAAGTTTAAAGCAGAAATTGGGGCACTTTTGAAATTTTCATTTTTGACCAAAATCGACAGGTCCGGGGCTTAGGGAATTTCTCATATGCCACAAAACGGTTGAAGCTCCTGTTCAAAAATGATGCCCTGAAATCAACTTCTGTCACCTTAGTGATACATTTTGGGATAGTACCTAAAGTTTAAAGCAGAAATCGGGGCACTTTTGAAATTTTCATTTTTGACCAAAATCGACAGGTCCGGGGCTTAGGGAATTTCTCATATGCCACAAAATGGTTGAAGCTCCTGTTCAAAAATAATGCTCCGAAATAAACTTCTGTCACCTTAGTTATACATTCTGGGATAGTACCTAAAGTTTAAAGCAGAAATTGGGGCACTTTTGAAATTTTCATTTTTGACCAAAATCGACAGGTCCGGGGCTTAGGGAATTTCTCATATGCCACAAAATGGTTGAAGCTCCTGTTCAAAAATAATGCTCCGAAATCAACTTCTGTCACCTTAGTGATACATTTTGGGATAGTACCTAAAGTTTAAAGCAGAAATTGGGGTACTTTTGAAATTTTCATTTTTGACCAAAATCGACAGGTCCGGGGCTTTGGGAATTTCTCATATGCCACAAAACGGTTGAAGCTCCTGTTCAAAAATGATGCTCCGAAATCAACTTCTGTCACATTAGTGATACATTTTGGGATAGTACCTAAAGTTTAAAGCAGAAATTGGGGCACTTTTGATATTTTCATTTTTGACCAAAATCGACAGGTCCGGGGCTTTGGGAATTTTTCATATGCCACAAAACGTTTGCAGCTCCTGTTCAAAAATGATGCTCCAAAATCAACTTCTGTCACCTTAGTGATACATTTTGGGATAGTACCTAAAGTTTAAAGCAGAATTTGGGGCACTTTTGAAGTTTTCATTTTTGACCAAAATCGACAGGTCTGGGGCTTAGGGAATTTCTCATATGCCACAAAACGGTTGAAGCTCCTGTTCAAAAATGATGCTCCGAAATCAACTTCTGTCACATTAGTGATACATTTTGGGATAGTACCTAAAGTTTAAAGCAGAAATTGGGGCACTTTTGATATTTTCATTTTGACCAAAATCGACAGGTCCGGGGCTTAGGGAATTTTTCATATGCCACAAAACGTTTGCAGCTCCTGTTCAAAAATGATGCTCCAAAATCAACTTCTGTCACCTTAGTGATACATTTTGGGATAGTACCTAAAGTTTAAAGCAGAATTTGGGGCACTTTTGAAGTTTTCATTTTTGACCAAAATCGACAGGTCTGGGGCTTAGGGAATTTCTCATATGCCACAAAACGGTTGAAGCTCCTGTTCAAAAATAATGCTCCGAAATCAACTTCTGTCACCTTAGTGATACATTTTGGGATAGTACCTAAAGTTTAAAGCAGAAATTGGGGCACTTTTGAAATTTTCATTTTTGACCAAAATCGACAGGTCCGGGGCTTAGGGAATTTCTCATATGCCACAAAAAGGTTGAAGCTCCTGTTCAAAAATAATGCTCTGAAATCAACTTCTGTCACCTTAGTGATACATTTTAGGATAGTACCTAAAGTTTAAAGCTGAAATTGGGGCACTTTTGAAGTTTTCATTTTTGACCAAAATCGACAGGTCCGGGGCTTAGGGAATTTCTCATATGCCACAAAACGGTTGAAGCTCCTGTTCAAAAATGATGCTCCGAAATCAACTTCTGTCACCTTAGTGATTCATTTTGGGATAGTACCTAAAGTTTAAAGCAGAAATTGGGGCACTTTTGAAATTTTCATTTTTGACCAAAATCGACAGGTCCGGGTCTTAGGGAATTTCTCATATGCCACATAACGGTTGAAGCTCCTGTTCAAAAATGATGCTCCGAAATCAACTTCTGTCACCTTAGTGATACATTTTGGGATAGTACCTAAAGTTTAAAGCAGAAATTGGGGCACATTTGAAATTTTCATTTTTGACCAGAATCGACAGGTTCGGGCTTAGGGAATTTCTCATATGCCACAAAACGGTTGAAGCTCCAGTTCAAAAATGATGCTCCGAAATCAACTTCTGTCACCTTAGTGATACATTTTGGGATAGTACCTAAAGTTTAAAGCAGAAATTGGGGCACTTTTGATATTTTCATTTTTGACCAAAATCGACAGGTCCGGGGCTTAGGGAATTTCTCATATGCCACAAAACGTTTGAAGCTCCTGTTCAAAAATGATGCTCCGAAATCAACTTCTGTCACCTTAGTGATACATTTTGGGATAGTACCTAAAGTTTAAAGCAGAAATTGGGGCACTTTTGAAGTTTTCATTTTTGACCAAAATCGACAGGTCCGGGGCTTAGGGAATTTCTCATATGCCACATAACAGTTGAAGCTCCTGTTCAAAAATGATGCTCCGAAATCAACTTCTGTCACCTTAGTGATACATTTTGGGATAGTACCTAAAGTTTAAAGCAGAAATTGGGGCACTTTTGAAATTTTCATTTTTGACCAAAATCGACAGGTCCGGGGCTTAGGGAATTTCTCATATGCCACAAAACGGTTGAAGCTCCTGTTCAAAAATGATGCTCCGAAATCAACTTCTGTCACCTTAGTGATACATTTTGGGATAGTACCTAAAGTTTAAAGCAGAAATTGGGGCACTTTTGAAGTTTTCATTTTTGACCAAAATCGACAGGTCCGGGCTTAGGGAATTTCTCATATGCTACAAAACGGTTGAAGCTCCTGTTCAAAAATGATGCTCCGAAATCAACTTCTGTCACCTTAATGATACATTCTGGGATAGTACCTAAAGTTTAAAGCAGAAATTGGGGCACTTTTGAAATTTTCATTTTTGACCAGAATCGACAGGTCCGGGCTTAGGGAATTTCTCATATGCCACAAAACGGTTGAAGCTCCTGTTCAAATATGATGCTCCGAAATCAACTTCTGTCACCTTAGTGATACATTTTGGGATAGTACCTAAAGTTTAAAGCAGAAATTGGGGCACTTTGAAATTTTCATTTTTGACCAAAATCGACAGGTCCGGGGCTTAGGGAATTTCTCATATGCCACAAAACGGTTGAAGCTCCTGTTCAAAAATAATGCTCCGAAATCAACTTCTGTCACCTTAGTGATACATTCTGGGATAGTACCTAAAGTTTAAAGCAGAAATTGGGGCACTTTTGAAATTTTCATTTTTTGACCAAAATCGACAGGTCCGGGGCTTAGGGAATTTCTCATATGCCACAAAACGGTTGAAGCTCCTGTTCAAAAATGATGCTCCGAAATCAACTTCTGTCACATTAGTGATACATTTTGGGATAGTACCTAAAGTTTAAAGCAGAAATTGGGGCACTTTTGATATTTTCATTTTTGACCAAAATCGACAGGTCCGGGGCTTAGGGAATTTTTCATATGCCACAAAACGTTTGCAGCTCCTGTTCAAAAATGATGCTCCAAAATCAACTTCTGTCACCTTAGTGATACATTTTGGGATAGTACCTAAAGTTTAAAGCAGAATTTGGGGCACTTTTGAAGTTTTCATTTTTGACCAAAATTGACAGGTCTGGGGCTTAGGGAATTTCTCATATGCCACAAAACGGTTGAAGCTCCTGTTCAAAAATAATGCTCCGAAATCAACTTCTGTCACCTTAGTGATACATTTTGGGATAGTACCTAAAGTTTAAAGCAGAAATTGGGGCACTTTTGAAATTTTCATTTTTGACCAAAATCGACAGGTCCGGGGCTTAGGGAATTTCTCATATGCCACAAAAAGGTTGAAGCTCCTGTTCAAAAATAATGCTCTGAAATCAACTTCTGTCACCTTAGTGATACATTTTAGGATAGTACCTAAAGTTTAAAGCTGAAATTGGGGCACTTTTGAAGTTTTCATTTTTGACCAAAATCGACAGGTCCGCGGCTTAGGGAATTTCTCATATGCCACAAAACGGTTGAAGCTCCTGTTCAAAAATGATGCTCCGAAATCAACTTCTGTCACCTTAGTGATTCATTTTGGGATAGTACCTAAAGTTTAAAGCAGAAATTGGGGCACTTTTGAAATTTTCATTTTTGACCAAAATCGACAGGTCCGGGGCTTAGGGAATTTCCCATATGCCACAAAACGTTTGAAGCTCCTGTTCAAAAATGATGATCCGATATCAACTTCTGTCACCTTAGTGATACATTTTGGGATAGTACCTAAAGTTTAAAGCAGAAATTGGGGCACTTTTGAAGTTTTCATTTTTGACCAAAATCGACAGGTCCGGGGCTTAGGGAATTTCTCATATGCCACATAACGGTTGAAGCTCCTGTTCAAAAATGATGCTCCGAAATCAACTTCTGTCACCTTAGTGATACATTTTAGGATAGTACCTAAAGTTTAAAGCTGAAATTGGGGCACTTTTGAAATTTTCATTTTTGACCAAAATCGAAAGGTCCGGGGCTTAGGGAATTTCTCATATGCCACAAAACGGTTGAAGCTCCTCTTCAAAAATGATGCTCCGAAATCAACTTCTGTCACCTTAGTGATACATTCTGGGATAGTACCTAAAGTTTAAAGCAGAAATTGGGGCACTTTTGAAATTTTCATTTTTGACCAAAATCGACAGGTCCGGGGCTTAGGGAATTTCTCATATGCCACAAAACGGTTGAAGCTCCTGTTCAAAAATGATGCCCTGAAATCAACTTCTGTCACCTTAGTGATACATTTTGGGATAGTACCTAAAGTTTAAAGCAGAAATCGGGGCACTTTTGAAATTTTCATTTTTGACCAAAATCGACAGGTCCGGGGCTTAGGGAATTTCTCATATGCCACAAAATGGTTGAAGCTCCTGTTCAAAAATAATGCTCCGAAATAAACTTCTGTCACCTTAGTTATACATTCTGGGATAGTACCTAAAGTTTAAAGCAGAAATTGGGGCACTTTTGAAATTTTCATTTTTGACCAAAATCGACAGGTCCGGGGCTTAGGGAATTTCTCATATGCCACAAAATGGTTGAAGCTCCTGTTCAAAAATAATGCTCCGAAATCAACTTCTGTCACCTTAGTGATACATTTTGGGATAGTACCTAAAGTTTAAAGCAGAAATTGGGGTACTTTTGAAATTTTCATTTTTGACCAAAATCGACAGGTCCGGGGCTTTGGGAATTTCTCATATGCCACAAAACGGTTGAAGCTCCTGTTCAAAAATGATGCTCCGAAATCAACTTCTGTCACATTAGTGATACATTTTGGGATAGTACCTAAAGTTTAAAGCAGAAATTGGGGCACTTTTGATATTTTCATTTTTGACCAAAATCGACAGGTCCGGGGCTTTGGGAATTTTTCATATGCCACAAAACGTTTGCAGCTCCTGTTCAAAAATGATGCTCCAAAATCAACTTCTGTCACCTTAGTGATACATTTTGGGATAGTACCTAAAGTTTAAAGCAGAATTTGGGGCACTTTTGAAGTTTTCATTTTTGACCAAAATCGACAGGTCTGGGGCTTAGGGAATTTCTCATATGCCACAAAACGGTTGAAGCTCCTGTTCAAAAATGATGCTCCGAAATCAACTTCTGTCACATTAGTGATACATTTTGGGATAGTACCTAAAGTTTAAAGCAGAAATTGGGGCACTTTTGATATTTTCATTTTTGACCAAAATCGACAGGTCCGGGGCTTAGGGAATTTTTCATATGCCACAAAACGTTTGCAGCTCCTGTTCAAAAATGATGCTCCAAAATCAACTTCTGTCACCTTAGTGATACATTTTGGGATAGTACCTAAAGTTTAAAGCAGAATTTGGGGCACTTTTGAAGTTTTCATTTTTGACCAAAATCGACAGGTCTGGGGCTTAGGGAATTTCTCATATGCCACAAAACGGTTGAAGCTCCTGTTCAAAAATAATGCTCCGAAATCAACTTCTGTCACCTTAGTGATACATTTTGGGATAGTACCTAAAGTTTAAAGCAGAAATTGGGGCACTTTTGAAATTTTCATTTTTGACCAAAATCGACAGGTCCGGGGCTTAGGGAATTTCTCATATGCCACAAAAAGGTTGAAGCTCCTGTTCAAAAATAATGCTCTGAAATCAACTTCTGTCACCTTAGTGATACATTTTAGGATAGTACCTAAAGTTTAAAGCTGAAATTGGGGCACTTTTGAAGTTTTCATTTTTGACCAAAATCGACAGGTCCGGGGCTTAGGGAATTTCTCATATGCCACAAAACGGTTGAAGCTCCTGTTCAAAAATGATGCTCCGAAATCAACTTCTGTCACCTTAGTGATTCATTTTGGGATAGTACCTAAAGTTTAAAGCAGAAATTGGGGCACTTTTGAAATTTTCATTTTTGACCAAAATCGACAGGTCCGGGTCTTAGGGAATTTCTCATATGCCACATAACGGTTGAAGCTCCTGTTCAAAAATGATGCTCCGAAATCAACTTCTGTCACCTTAGTGATACATTTTAGGATAGCACCTAAAGTTTAAAGCTGAAATTGGGGCACTTTTGAAATTTTCATTTTTGACCAAAATCGACAGGTCCGGGGCTTAGGGAATTTCTCATATGCCACAAAACGGTTGAAGCTCCTGTTCAAAAATGATGCTCCGAAATCAACTTCTGTCACCTTAGTGATACATTTTGGGATAGTACCTAAAGTTTAAAGCAGAAATCGGGGCACTTTTGAAATTTTCATTTTTGACCAAAATCGACAGGTCCGGGGCTTAGGGAATTTCTCATATGCCACAAAATGGTTGAAGCTCCTGTTCAAAAATAATGCTCCGAAATAAACTACTGTCACCTTAGTTATACATTCTGGGATAGTACCTAAAGTTTAAAGCAGAAATTGGGGCACTTTTGAAATTTTCATTTTTGACCAGAATCGACAGGTCCGGGCTTAGGGAATTTCTCATATGCCACAAAACGGTTGAAGCTCCTGTTCAAAAATGATGCTCCGAAATCAACTTCTGTCACCTTAGTGATACATTTTGGGATAGTACCTAAAGTTTAAAGCAGAAATTGGGGCACTTTTGAAGTTTTCATTTTTGACCAAAATCGACAGGTCCGGGGCTTAGGGAATTTCTCATATGCCACATAACGGTTGAAGCTCCTGTCCAAAAATGATGCTCCGAAATCAACTTCTGTCACCTTAGTGATACATTTTAGGATAGTACCTAAAGTTTAAAGCTGAAATTGGGGCACTTTTGAAATTTTCATTTTTGACCAAAATCGACAGGTCCGGTGCTTAGGGAATTTCTCATATGCCACAAAACGGTTGAAGCTCCTGTTCAAAAATGATGCTCCGAAATCAACTTCTGTCACCTTAGTGATACATTTTGGGATTGTACCTAAAGTTTAAAGCAGAAATTGGGGCACTTTTGATATTTTCATTTTTGACCAAAATCGACAGGTCCGGCGCTTAGGGAATTTCTCATATGCTACAAAACGGTTGAAGCTCCTGTTCAAAAATGATGCTCCGAAATCAACTTCTGTCACCTTAATGATACATTCTGGGATAGTACCTAAAGTTTAAAGCAGAAATTGGGGCACTTTTGAAATTTTCATTTTTGACCAAAATCGACAGGTCCGGGGCTTAGGGAATTTCTCATATGCCACAAAACGGTTGAAGCTCCTGTTCAAAAATGATGCTCCGAAATCAACTTCTGTCACCTTAGTGATACATTTTGGAATAGTACCTGAAGTTTAAAGCAGAAATTGGTGAACTTTTGAAATTTTAATTTTTGACCAAAATCGACAGGTCCGGGGCTAAGGGAATTTCTCATATGCCACAAAACGGTTGAAGCTCCTGTTCAAAAATGATGCTCCGAAATCAACTTCTGTCACCTTAGTGATACATTTTGGGATAGTACCTAAAGTTTAAAGCAGAAATTGGGGGCACTTTTGAAATTTTCATTTTTGACCAAAATCGACAGGTCCGGGGCTTAGGGAATTTCTCATATGCCACAAAACGTTTGAAGCTCCTGTTCAAAAATGATGCTCCGAAATCAACTTCTGTCACCTTAGTGATACATTTTGGGATAGTACCTAAAGTTTAAAGCAGAAATTGGGGCACTTTTGAAGTTTTCATTTTTGACCAAAATCGACAGGTCCGGGGCTTAGGGAATTTCTCATATGCCACAAAACGGTTGAAGCTCCTGTTAAAAAATGATGCTCCGAAATCAACTTCTGTCACCTTAGTGATACATTTTGGGATAGTACCTAAAGTTTAAAGCAGAAATTGGGGCACTTTTGATATTTTAATTTTTGACCAAAATCGACAGGTCCGGGGCTTAGGGAATTTCTCATATGCCACAAAACGTTTGAAGCTCCTGTTAAAAAATGATGCTCGAAATCAACTTCTGTCACCTTAGTGATACATTTTGGGATAGTACCTAAAGTTTAAAGCAGAAATTGGGGCACTTTTGAAGTTTTCATTTTTGACCAAAATCGACAGGTCCGGGGCTTAGGGAATTTCTCATATGCCACATAACGGTTGAAGCTCCTGTTCAAAAATGATGCTCCGAAATCAACTTCTGTCACCTTAGTGATACATTTTAGGATAGTACCTAAAGTTTAAAGCTGAAATTGGGGCACTTTTGAAATTTTCATTTTTGACCAAAATCGACAGGTCCGGCGCTTAGGGAATTTCTCATATGCTACAAAACGGTTGAAGCTCCTGTTCAAAAATGATGCTCCGAAATCAACTTCTGTCACCTTAATGATACATTCTGGGATAGTACCTAAAGTTTAAAGCAGAAATTGGGGCACTTTTGAAATTTTCATTTTTGACCAAAATCGACAGGTCCGGGGCTTAGGGAACTTCTCATATGCCACAAAACGGTTGAAGCTCCTGTTCAAAAATGATGCTCCGAAATCAACTTCTGTCACCTTAGTGATACATTTTGGAATAGTACCTGAAGTTTAAAGCAGAAATTGGGGCACTTTTGAAATTTTAATTTTTGACCAAAATCGACAGGTCCGGGGCTTAGGGAATTTCTCATATGCCACAAAACGGTTGAAGCTCCTGTTCAAAAATAATGCTCCGAAATCAACTTCTGTCACCTTAGTTATACATTCTGGGATAGTACCTAAAGTTTAAAGCAGAAATTGGGGCACTTTTGAATTTTCATTTTTGACCAAAATCGACAGGTCCGGGGCTTAGGGAATTTCTCATATGCCACAAAACGGTTGAAGCTCCTGTTCAAAAATAATGCTCCGAAATCAACTTCTGTCACCTTAGTGATACATTTTGGGATAGTACCTAAAGTTTAAAGCAGAAATTGGGGCACTTTTGAAATTTTCATTTTTGACCAAAATCGACAGGTCCGGGGCTTAGGGAATTTCTCATATGCCACAAAACGTTTGAAGCTCCTGTTCAAAAATGATGCTCCGAAATCAACTTCTGTCACCTTAGTGATACATTTTGGGATAGTACCTAAAGTTTAAAGCAGAAATTGGGGCACTTTTGAAGTTTTCCACATTTTTGACCAAAATCGACAGGTCCGGGGCTTAGGGAATTTCTCATATGCCACAAAACGGTTGAAGCTCCTGTTCAAAAATAATGCTCCGAAATCAACTTCTGTCACCTTAGTGATACATTTTGGGATAGTACCTAAAGTTTAAAGCAGAAATTGGGGTACTTTTGAAATTTTCATTTTTGACCAAAATCGACAGGTCCGGGGCTTAGGGAATTTCTCATATGCCACAAAACGGTTGAAGCTCCTCTTCAAAAACGATGCTCCGAAATCAACTTCTGTCACCTTAGTGATACATTCTGGGATAGTACCTAAAGTTTAAAGCAGAAATTGGGGCACTTTTGAAATTTTCATTTTTGACCAAAATCGACAGGTCCGGGGCTTAGGGAATTTCTCATATGCCACAAAACGGTTGAAGCTCCTGTTCAAAAATGATGCTCCGAAATCAACTTCTGTCACCTTAGTGATACATTTTGGGATAGTACCTAAAGTTTAAAGCAGAAATTGGGGCACTTTTGAAATTTTCATTTTTGACCAAAATCGACAGGTCCGGGGCTTAGGGAATTTCTCATATGCCACAAAATGGTTGAAGCTCCTGTTCAAAAATAATGCTCCGAAATCAACTTCTGTCACCTTAGTGATACATTTTGGGATAGTACCTAAAGTTTAAAGCAGAAATTGGGGTACTTTTGAAATTTTCATTTTTGACCAAAATCGACAGGTCCGGGGCTTAGGGAATTTCTCATATGCCACAAAACGGTTGAAGCTCCTGTTCAAAAATAATGCTCTGAAATCAACTTCTGTCACCTTAGTGATACATTCTGGGATAGTACCTAAAGTTTAAAGCAGAAATTGGGGCACTTTTGAAGTTTTCATTTTTGACCAAAATCGACAGGTCCGGGGCTTAAAGAATTTCTCATATGCCACATAACGGTTGAAGCTCCTGTTCAAAAATGATGCTCCGAAATCAACTTCTGTCACCTTAGTGATACATTTTGGGAGAGTACCTAAAGTTTAAAGCAGAAATTGGGGCACATTTGAAATTTTCATTTTTGACCAGAATTGACAGGTCCGGGCTTAGGGAATTTCTCATATGCCACAAAACGGTTGAAGCTCCTGTTCAAAAATGATGCTCCGAAATCAACTTCTGTCACCTTAGTGATACATTTTGGGATAGTACCTAAAGTTTAAAGCAGAAATTGGGGCACTTTTGAAGTTTTCATTTTTGACCAAAATCGACAGGTCCGGGGCTTAGGGAATTTCTCATATGCCACATAACGGTTGAAGCTCCTGTTAAAAAATGATGCTCCGAAATCAACTTCTGTCACCTTAGTGATACATTTTAGGATAGTACCTAAAGTTTAAAGCTGAAATTGGGGCACTTTTGAAATTTTCATTTTTGACCAAAATCGACAGGTCCGGTGTTTAGGGAATTTCTCATATGCCACAAAACCGTTGAAGCTCCTGTTCAAAAATGATGCTCCGAAATCAACTTCTGTCACCTTAGTGATACATTTTGGGATAGTACCTAAAGTTTAAAGCAGAAATTGGGGCACTTTTGAAGTTTTCATTTTTGACCAAAATCGACAGGTCCGGGGCTTAGGGAATTTCTCATATGCCACATAACGGTTGAAGCTCCTCTTCAAAAATGATGCTCCGAAATCAACTTCTGTCACCTTAGTGATACATTTTAGGATAGTACCTAAAGTTTAAAGCTGAAATTGGGGCACTTTTGAAATTTTCATTTTTGACCAAAATCGACAGGTCCGGCGCTTAGGGAATTTCTCATATGCTACAAAACGGTTGAAGCTCCTGTTCAAAAATGATGCTCCGAAATCAACTTCTGTCACCTTAATGATACATTCTGGGATAGTACCTAAAGTTTAAAGCAGAAATTGGGGCACTTTTGAAATTTTCATTTTTGACCAAAACCGACAGGTCCGGGGCTTAGGGAATTTCTCATATGCCACAAAACGGTTGAAGCTCCTGTTCAAAAATGATGCTCCGAAATCAACTTCTGTCACCTTAGTGATACATTTTGGAATAGTACCTGAAGTTTAAAGCAGAAATTGGGGCACTTTTGAAATTTTAATTTTTGACCAAAATCGACAGGTCCGGGGCTTAGGGAATTTCTCATATGCCACAAAACGGTTGAAGCTCCTGTTCAAAAATAATGCTCCGAAATCAACTTCTGTCACCTTAGTGATACATTTTGGGATACTACCTAAAGTTTAAAGCAGAAATTGGGGTACTTTTGAAATTTTCATTTTTGACCAAAATCGACAGGTCCGGGGCTTAGGGAATTTCTCATATGCCACAAAACGGTTGAAGCTCCTCTTCAAAAACGATGCTCCGAAATCAACTTCTGTCACCTTAGTGATACATTCTGGGATAGTACCTAAAGTTTAAAGCAGAAATTGGGGCACTTTTGAAATTTTCATTTTTGACCAAAATCGACAGGTCCGGGGCTTAGGGAATTTCTCATATGCCACAAAACGGTTGAAGCTCCTGTTCAAAAATGATGCTCCGAAATCAACTTCTGTCACCTTAGTGATACATTTTGGGATAGTACCTAAAGTTTAAAGCAGAAATTGGGGCACTTTTGAAATTTTCATTTTTGACCAAAACCGACAGGTCCGGGGCTTAGGGAATTTCTCATATGCCACAAAACGGTTGAAGCTCCTGTTCAAAAATGATGCTCCGAAATCAACTTCTGTCACCTTAGTGATACATTTTGGAATAGTACCTGAAGTTTAAAGCAGAAATTGGGGCACTTTTGAAATTTAAATTTTTGACCAAAATCGACAGGTCCGGGGCTTAGGGAATTTCTCATATGCCACAAAACGGTTGAAGCTCCTGTTCAAAAATAATGCTCCGAAATCAACTTCTGTCACCTTAGTGATACATTTTGGGATACTACCTAAAGTTTAAAGCAGAAATTGGGGTACTTTTGAAATTTTCATTTTTGACCAAAATCGACAGGTCCGGGGCTTAGGGAATTTCTCATATGCCACAAAACGGTTGAAGCTCCTCTTCAAAAACGATGCTCCGAAATCAACTTCTGTCACCTTAGTGATACATTCTGGGATAGTACCTAAAGTTTAAAGCAGAAATTGGGGCACTTTTGAAATTTTCATTTTTGACCAAAATCGACAGGTCCGGGGCTTAGGGAATTTCTCATATGCCACAAAACGGTTGAAGCTCCTGTTCAAAAATGATGCTCCGAAATCAACTTCTGTCACCTTAGTGATACATTTTGGGATAGTACCTAAAGTTTAAAGCAGAAATTGGGGCACTTTTGAAATTTTCATTTTTGACCAAAATCGACAGGTCCGGGGCTTAGGGAATTTCTCATATGCCACAAAATGGTTGAAGCTCCTGTTCAAAAATAATGCTCCGAAATAAACTTCTGTCACCTTAGTTATACATTCTGGGATAGTACCTAAAGTTTAAAGCAGAAATTGGGGCACTTTTGAAATTTTCATTTTTGACCAAAATCGACAGGTCCGGGGCTTAGGGAATTTCTCATATGCCACAAAATGGTTGAAGCTCCTGTTCAAAAATAATGCTCCGAAATCAACTTCTGTCACCTTAGTGATACATTTTGGGATAGTACCTAAAGTTTAAAGCAGAAATTGGGGTACTTTTGAAATTTTCATTTTTGACCAAAATCGACAGGTCCGGGGCTTAGGGAATTTCTCATATGCCACAAAACGGTTGAAGCTCCTGTTCAAAAATAATGCTCTGAAATCAACTTCTGTCACCTTAGTGATACATTCTGGGATAGTACCTAAAGTTTAAAGCAGAAATTGGGGCACTTTTGAAGTTTTCATTTTTGACCAAAATCGACAGGTCCGGGGCTTAAAGAATTTCTCATATGCCACATAACGGTTGAAGCTCCTGTTCAAAAATGATGCTCCGAAATCAACTTCTGTCACCTTAGTGATACATTTTGGGATAGTACCTAAAGTTTAAAGCAGAAATTGGGGCACATTTGAAATTTTCATTTTTGACCAGAATCGACAGGTCCGGGCTTAGGGAATTTCTCATATGCCACAAAACGGTTGAAGCTCCTGTTCAAAAATGATGCTCCGAAATCAACTTCTGTCACCTTAGTGATACATTTTGGGATAGTACCTAAAGTTTAAAGCAGAAATTGGGGCACTTTTGAAGTTTTCATTTTTGACCAAAATCGACAGGTCCGGGGCTTAGGGAATTTCTCATATGCCACATAACGGTTGAAGCTCCTGTTCAAAAATGATGCTCCGAAATCAACTTCTGTCACCTTAGTGATACATTTTAGGATAGTACCTAAAGTTTAAAGCTGAAATTGGGGCACTTTTGAAATTTTCATTTTTGACCAAAATCGACAGGTCCGGTGTTTAGGGAATTTCTCATATGCCACAAAACCGTTGAAGCTCCTGTTCAAAAATGATGCTCCGAAATCAACTTCTGTCACCTTAGTGATACATTTTGGGATAGTACCTAAAGTTTAAAGCAGAAATTGGGGCACTTTTGAAGTTTTCATTTTTGACCAAAATCGACAGGTCCGGGGCTTAGGGAATTTCTCATATGCCACATAACGGTTGAAGCTCCTCTTCAAAAATGATGCTCCGAAATCAACTTCTGTCACCTTAGTGATACATTTTAGGATAGTACCTAAAGTTTAAAGCTGAAATTGGGGCACTTTTGAAATTTTCATTTTTGACCAAAATCGACAGGTCCGGCGCTTAGGGAATTTCTCATATGCTACAAAACGGTTGAAGCTCCTGTTCAAAAATGATGCTCCGAAATCAACTTCTGTCACCTTAATGATACATTCTGGGATAGTACCTAAAGTTTAAAGCAGAAATTGGGGCACTTTTGAAATTTTCATTTTTGACCAAAACCGACAGGTCCGGGGCTTAGGGAATTTCTCATATGCCACAAAACGGTTGAAGCTCCTGTTCAAAAATGATGCTCCGAAATCAACTTCTGTCACCTTAGTGATACATTTTGGAATAGTACCTGAAGTTTAAAGCAGAAATTGGTGCACTTTTGAAATTTTAATTTTTGACCAAAATCGACAGGTCCGGGGCTTAGGGAATTTCTCATATGCCACAAAACGGTTGAAGCTCCTGTTCAAAAATAATGCTCCGAAATCAACTTCTGTCACCTTAGTGATACATTTTGGGATAGTACCTAAAGTTTAAAGCAGAAATTGGGGCACTTTTGAAATTTTCATTTTTGACCAAAATCGACAGGTCCGGGGCTTAGGGAATTTCTCATATGCCACAAAACGGTTGAAGCTCCTGTTCAAAAATAATGCTCCGAAATCAACTTCTGTCACCTTAGTGATACATTTTGGGATAGTACCTAAAGTTTAAAGCAGAAATTGGGGTACTTTTGAAATTTTAATTTTTGACCAAAATCGACAGGTCCGGAGCTTAGGGAATTTCTCATATGCCACAAAACGGTTGAAGCTCCTGTTCAAAAATAATGCTCCGAAATCAACTTCTGTCACCTTAGTGATACATTCTGGGATAGTACCTAAAGTTTAAAGCAGAAATTGGGACACTTTTGAAATTTTCATTTTTGACCAAAATCGACAGGTCCGGGGCTTAGGGAATTTCTCATATGCCACAAAACGGTTGAAGCTCCTGTTAAAAAATGATGCTCAGAAATCAACTTCTGTCACCTTAGTGATACATTTTGGGATAGTACCTAAAGTTTAAAGCAGAAATTGGGGCACTTTTGAAGTTTTCATTTTTGACCAAAATCGACAGGTCCGGGGCTTAGGGAATTTCTCATATGCCACATAACGGTTGAAGCTCCTGTTCAAAAATGATGCTCCGAAATCAACTTCTGTCACCTTAGTGATACATTTTGGGATAGTACCTAAAGTTTAAAGCAGAAATTGGGGCACTTTTGAAATTTTAATTTTTGACCAAAATCGACAGGTCCGGGGCTTAGGGAATTTCTCATATGCCACAAAACGGTTGAAGCTCCTGTTAAAAAATAATGCTCCGAAATCAACTTCTGTCACCTTAGTGATACATTTTGGGATAGTACCTAAAGTTTAAAGCAGAAATTGGGGCACTTTTGAAATTTTCATTTTTGACCAAAATCGACAGGTCCGGGGCTTAGGGAATTTCTCATATGCCACAAAACGGTTGAAGCTCCTGTTTAAAAATGATGCTCCGAAATCAACTTCTGTCACCTTAGTGATACATTTTGGGATAGTACCTAAAGTTTAAAGCAGAAATTGTGGTACTTTTGAAATTTTAATTTTTGACCAAAATCGACAGGTCCGGGGCTTAGGGAATTTCTCATATGCCACAAAACGGTTGAAGCTCCTGTTCAAAAATGATGCTCCGAAATCAACTTCTGTCACCTTAGTGATACATTTTGGGATAGTACCTAAAGTTTAAAGCAGAAATTGGGGCACTTTTGATATTTTCATTTTTGACCAAAATCGACAGGTCCGGGGCTTAGGGAATTTCTCATATGCCACAAAACGTTTGAAGCTCCTGTTCAAAAATGATGCTCCGAAATCAACTTCTGTCACCTTAGTGATACATTTTGGGGTAGTACCTAAAGTTTAAAGCTGAAATTGGGGCACTTTTGAAGTTTTCATTTTTGACCAAAATCGACAGGTCCGGGGCTTAGGGAATTTCTCATATGCCACATAACGGTTGAAGCTCCTGTTCAAAAATGATGCTCCGAAATCAACTTCTGTCACCTTAGTGATACATTTTGGGATAGTACCTAAAGTTTAAAGCAGAAATTGGGGCACATTTGAAATTTTCATTTTTGACCAGAATCGACAGGTTCGGGCTTAGGGAATTTCTCATATGCCACAAAACGGTTGAAGCTCCTGTTCAAAAATGATGCTCCGAAATCAACTTCTGTCACCTTAGTGATACATTTTGGGATAGTACCTAAAGTTTAAAGCAGAAATTGGGGCACTTTTGATATTTTCATTTTTGACCAAAATCGACAGGTCCGGGGCTTAGGGAATTTCTCATATGCCACAAAACGTTAGAAGCTCCTGTTCAAAAATGATGCTCCGAAATCAACTTCTGTCACCTTAGTGATACATTTTGGGATAGTACCTAAAGTTTAAAGCAGAAATTGGGGCACTTTTGAAGTTTTCATTTTTGACCAAAATCGACAGGTCCGGGGCTTAGGGAATTTCTCATATGCCACATAACGGTTGAAGCTCCTGTTCAAAAATGATGCTCCGAAATCAACTTCTGTCACCTTAGTGATACATTTTGGGATAGTACCTAAAGTTTAAAGCAGAAATTGGGGCACTTTTGAAATTTTCATTTTTGACCAAAATCGACAGGTCCGGGGCTTAGGGAATTTCTCATATGCCACAAAACGGTTGAAGCTCCTGTTCAAAAATGATGCTCCGAAATCAACTTCTGTCACCTTAGTGATACATTTTGGGATAGTACCTAAAGTTTAAAGCAGAAATTGGGGCACTTTTGAAGTTTTCATTTTTGACCAAAATCGACAGGTCCGGGGCTTAGGGAATTTCTCATATGCTACAAAACGGTTGAAGCTCCTGTTCAAAAATGATGCTCCGAAATCAACTTTTGTCACCTTAATGATACATTCTGGGATAGTACCTAAAGTTTAAAGCAGAAATTGGGGCACTTTTGAAATTTTCATTTTTGACCAGAATCGACAGGTCCGGGCTTAGGGAATTTCTCATATGCCACAAAACGGTTGAAGCTCCTGTTCAAAAATGATGCTCCGAAATCAACTTCTGTCACCTTAGTGATACATTTTGGGATAGTACCTAAAGTTTAAAGCAGAAATTGGGGCACTTTGAAATTTTCATTTTTGACCAAAATCGACAGGTCCGGGGCTTAGGGAATTTCTCGTATGCCACAAAACGGTTGAAGCTCCTGTTCAAAAATAATGCTCCGAAATCAACTTCTGTCACCTTAGTGATACATTCTGGGATAGTACCTAAAGTTTAAAGCAGAAATTGGGGCACTTTTGAAATTTTCATTTTTTGACCAAAATCGACAGGTCCGGGGCTTAGGGAATTTCTCATATGCCACAAAACGGTTGAAGCTCCTGTTCAAAAATGATGCTCCGAAATCAACTTCTGTCACATTAGTGATACATTTTGGGATAGTACCTAAAGTTTAAAGCAGAAATTGGGGCACTTTTGATATTTTCATTTTTGACCAAAATCGACAGGTCCGGGGCTTAGGGAATTTTTCATATGCCACAAAACGTTTGCAGCTCCTGTTCAAAAATGATGCTCCAAAATCAACTTCTGTCACCTTAGTGATACATTTTGGGATAGTACCTAAAGTTTAAAGCAGAATTTGGGGCACTTTTGAAGTTTTCATTTTTGACCAAAATCGACAGGTCTGGGACTTAGGGAATTTCTCATATGCCACAAAACGGTTGAAGCTCCTGTTCAAAAATAATGCTCCGAAATCAACTTCTGTCACCTTAGTGATACATTTTGGGATAGTACCTAAAGTTTAAAGCAGAAATTGGGGCACTTTTGAAATTTTCATTTTTGACCAAAATCGACAGGTCCGGGGCTTAGGGAATTTCTCATATGCCACAAAAAGGTTGAAGCTCCTGTTCAAAAATAATGCTCTGAAATCAACTTCTGTCACCTTAGTGATACATTTTAGGATAGTACCTAAAGTTTAAAGCTGAAATTGGGGCACTTTTGAAGTTTTCATTTTTGACCAAAATCGACAGGTCCGGGGCTTAGGGAATTTCTCATATGCCACAAAACGGTTGAAGCTCCTGTTCAAAAATGATGCTCCGAAATCAACTTCTGTCACCTTAGTGATTCATTTTGGGATAGTACCTAAAGTTTAAAGCAGAAATTGGGGCACTTTTGAAATTTTCATTTTTGACCAAAATCGACAGGTCCGGGTCTTAGGGAATTTCTCATATGGCACAAAACGGTTGAAGCTCCTGTTCAAAAATGATGCTCCGAAATCAACTTCTGTCACCTTAGTGATACATTTTGGGATAGTACCTAAAGTTTAAAGCAGAAATTGGGGCACTTTTGATATTTTCATTTTTGACCAAAATCGACAGGTCCGGGGCTTAGGGAATTTCCCATATGCCACAAAACGTTTGAAGCTCCTGTTCAAAAATGATGATCCGATATCAACTTCTGTCACCTTAGTGATATATTTTGGGATAGTACCTAAAGTTTAAAGCAGAAATTGGGGCACTTTTGAAGTTTTCATTTTTGACCAAAATCGACAGGTCCGGGGCTTAGGGAATTTCTCATATGCCACATAACGGTTGAAGCTCCTGTTCAAAAATGATGCTCCGAAATCAACTTCTGTCACCTTAGTGATACATTTTAGGATAGTACCTAAAGTTTAAAGCTGAAATTGGGGCACTTTTGAAATTTTCATTTTTGACCAAAATCGACAGGTCCGGGGCTTAGGGAATTTCTCATATGCCACAAAACGTTTGAAGCTCCTGTTCAAAAATGATGCTCCGAAATCAACTTCTGTCACCTTAGTGATACATTTTGGGGTAGTACCTAAAGTTTAAAGCTGAAATTGGGGCACTTTTGAAGTTTTCATTTTTGACCAAAATCGACAGGTCCGGGGCTTAGGGAATTTCTCATATGCCACATAACGGTTGAAGCTCCTGTTCAAAAATGATGCTCCGAAATCAACTTCTGTCACCTTAGTGATACATTTTGGGATAGTACCTAAAGTTTAAAGCAGAAATTGGGGCACATTTGAAATTTTCATTTTTGACCAGAATCGACAGGTTCGGGCTTAGGGAATTTCTCATATGCCACAAAACGGTTGAAGCTCCTGTTCAAAAATGATGCTCCGAAATCAACTTCTGTCACCTTAGTGATACATTTTGGGATAGTACCTAAAGTTTAAAGCAGAAATTGGGGCACTTTTGATATTTTCATTTTTGACCAAAATCGACAGGTCCGGGGCTTAGGGAATTTCTCATATGCCACAAAACGTTTGAAGCTCCTGTTCAAAAATGATGCTCCGAAATCAACTTCTGTCACCTTAGTGATACATTTTGGGATAGTACCTAAAGTTTAAAGCAGAAATTGGGGCACTTTTGAAGTTTTCATTTTTGACCAAAATCGACAGGTCCGGGGCTTAGGGAATTTCTCATATGCCACATAACGGTTGAAGCTCCTGTTCAAAAATGATGCTCCGAAATCAACTTCTGTCACCTTAGTGATACATTTTGGGATAGTACCTAAAGTTTAAAGCAGAAATTGGGGCACTTTTGAAATTTTCATTTTTGACCAAAATCGACAGGTCCGGGGCTTAGGGAATTTCTCATATGCCACAAAACGGTTGAAGCTCCTGTTCAAAAATGATGCTCCGAAATCAACTTCTGTCACCTTAGTGATACATTTTGGGATAGTACCTAAAGTTTAAAGCAGAAATTGGGGCACTTTTGAAGTTTTCATTTTTGACCAAAATCGACAGGTCCGGGGCTTAGGGAATTTCTCATATGCTACAAAACGGTTGAAGCTCCTGTTCAAAAATGATGCTCCGAAATCAACTTTTGTCACCTTAATGATACATTCTGGGATAGTACCTAAAGTTTAAAGCAGAAATTGGGGCACTTTTGAAATTTTCATTTTTGACCAGAATCGACAGGTCCGGGCTTAGGGAATTTCTCATATGCCACAAAACGGTTGAAGCTCCTGTTCAAAAATGATGCTCCGAAATCAACTTCTGTCACCTTAGTGATACATTTTGGGATAGTACCTAAAGTTTAAAGCAGAAATTGGGGCACTTTGAAATTTTCATTTTTGACCAAAATCGACAGGTCCGGGGCTTAGGGAATTTCTCGTATGCCACAAAACGGTTGAAGCTCCTGTTCAAAAATAATGCTCCGAAATCAACTTCTGTCACCTTAGTGATACATTCTGGGATAGTACCTAAAGTTTAAAGCAGAAATTGGGGCACTTTTGAAATTTTCATTTTTTGACCAAAATCGACAGGTCCGGGGCTTAGGGAATTTCTCATATGCCACAAAACGGTTGAAGCTCCTGTTCAAAAATGATGCTCCGAAATCAACTTCTGTCACATTAGTGATACATTTTGGGATAGTACCTAAAGTTTAAAGCAGAAATTGGGGCACTTTTGATATTTTCATTTTTGACCAAAATCGACAGGTCCGGGGCTTAGGGAATTTTTCATATGCCACAAAACGTTTGCAGCTCCTGTTCAAAAATGATGCTCCAAAATCAACTTCTGTCACCTTAGTGATACATTTTGGGATAGTACCTAAAGTTTAAAGCAGAATTTGGGGCACTTTTGAAGTTTTCATTTTTGACCAAAATCGACAGGTCTGGGGCTTAGGGAATTTCTCATATGCCACAAAACGGTTGAAGCTCCTGTTCAAAAATAATGCTCTGAAATCAACTTCTGTCACCTTAGTGATACATTTTAGGATAGTACCTAAAGTTTAAAGCTGAAATTGGGGCACTTTTGAAGTTTTCATTTTTTACCAAAATCGACAGGTCCGGGGCTTAGGGAATTTCTCATATGCCACAAAACGGTTGAAGCTCCTGTTCAAAAATGATGTTCCGAAATCAACTTCTGTCACCTTAGTGATACATTTTGGGATAGTACCTAAAGTTTAAAGCAGAAATTGGGGCACTTTTGATATTTTCATTTTTGACCAAAATCGACAGGTCCGGGGCTTAGGGAATTTCCCATATGCCACAAAACGTTTGAAGCTCCTGTTCAAAAATGATGATCCGATATCAACTTCTGTCACCTTAGTGATATATTTTGGGATAGTACCTAAAGTTTAAAGCAGAAATTGGGGCACTTTTGAAGTTTTCATTTTTGACCAAAATCGACAGGTCCGGGGCTTAGGGAATTTCTCATATGCCACATAACGGTTGAAGCTCCTGTTCAAAAATGATGCTCCGAAATCAACTTCTGTCACCTTAGTGATACATTTTAGGATAGTACCTAAAGTTTAAAGCAGAAATTGGGGCACTTTTGAAGTTTTCATTTTTGACCAAAATCGACAGGTCCGGGGCTTAGGGAATTTCTCATATGCTACAAAACGGTTGAAGCTCCTGTTCAAAAATGATGCTCCGAAATCAACTTTTGTCACCTTAATGATACATTCTGGGATAGTACCTAAAGTTTAAAGCAGAAATTGGGGCACTTTTGAAATTTTCATTTTTGACCAGAATCGACAGGTCCGGGCTTAGGGAATTTCTCATATGCCACAAAACGGTTGAAGCTCCTGTTCAAAAATGATGCTCCGAAATCAACTTCTGTCACCTTAGTGATACATTTTGGGATAGTACCTAAAGTTTAAAGCAGAAATTGGGGCACTTTGAAATTTTCATTTTTGACCAAAATCGACAGGTCCGGGGCTTAGGGAATTTCTCGTATGCCACAAAACGGTTGAAGCTCCTGTTCAAAAATAATGCTCCGAAATCAACTTCTGTCACCTTAGTGATACATTCTGGGATAGTACCTAAAGTTTAAAGCAGAAATTGGGGCACTTTTGAAATTTTCATTTTTTGACCAAAATCGACAGGTCCGGGGCTTAGGGAATTTCTCATATGCCACAAAACGGTTGAAGCTCCTGTTCAAAAATGATGCTCCGAAATCAACTTCTGTCACATTAGTGATACATTTTGGGATAGTACCTAAAGTTTAAAGCAGAAATTGGGGCACTTTTGATATTTTCATTTTTGACCAAAATCGACAGGTCCGGGGCTTAGGGAATTTTTCATATGCCACAAAACGTTTGCAGCTCCTGTTCAAAAATGATGCTCCAAAATCAACTTCTGTCACCTTAGTGATACATTTTGGGATAGTACCTAAAGTTTAAAGCAGAATTTGGGGCACTTTTGAAGTTTTCATTTTTGACCAAAATCGACAGGTCTGGGGCTTAGGGAATTTCTCATATGCCACAAAACGGTTGAAGCTCCTGTTCAAAAATGATGCTCCGAAATCAACTTCTGTCACCTTAGTGATACATTTTGGGATAGTACCTAAAGTTTAAAGCAGAAATTGGGGCACTTTTGATATTTTCATTTTTGACCAAAATCGACAGGTCCGGGGCTTAGGGAATTTCTCATATGCCACAAAACGTTTGCAGCTCCTGTTCAAAAATGATGCTCCGAAATCAACTTCTGTCACCTTAGTGATACATTTTGGGGTAGTACCTAAAGTTTAAAGCTGAAATTGGGGCACTTTTGAAGTTTTCATTTTTGACCAAAATCGACAGGTCCGGGGCTTAGGGAATTTCTCATATGCCACATAACGGTTGAAGCTCCTGTTCAAAAATGATGCTCCGAAATCAACTTCTGTCACCTTAGTGATACATTTTGGGATAGTACCTAAAGTTTAAAGCAGAAATTGGGGCACATTTGAAATTTTCATTTTTGACCAGAATCGACAGGTTCGGGCTTAGGGAATTTCTCATATGCCACAAAACGGTTGAAGCTCCTGTTCAAAAATGATGCTCCGAAATCAACTTCTGTCACCTTAGTGATACATTTTGGGATAGTACCTAAAGTTTAAAGCAGAAATTGGGGCACTTTTGATATTTTCATTTTTGACCAAAATCGACAGGTCCGGGGCTTAGGGAATTTCTCATATGCCACAAAACGTTAGAAGCTCCTGTTCAAAAATGATGCTCCGAAATCAACTTCTGTCACCTTAGTGATACATTTTGGGATAGTACCTAAAGTTTAAAGCAGAAATTGGGGCACTTTTGAAGTTTTCATTTTTGACCAAAATCGACAGGTCCGGGGCTTAGGGAATTTCTCATATGCCACATAACGGTTGAAGCTCCTGTTCAAAAATGATGCTCCGAAATCAACTTCTGTCACCTTAGTGATACATTTTGGGATAGTACCTAAAGTTTAAAGCAGAAATTGGGGCACTTTTGAAATTTTCATTTTTGACCAAAATCGACAGGTCCGGGGCTTAGGGAATTTCTCATATGCCACAAAACGGTTGAAGCTCCTGTTCAAAAATGATGCTCCGAAATCAACTTCTGTCACCTTAGTGATACATTTTGGGATAGTACCTAAAGTTTAAAGCAGAAATTGGGGCACTTTTGAAGTTTTCATTTTTGACCAAAATCGACAGGTCCGGGGCTTAGGGAATTTCTCATATGCTACAAAACGGTTGAAGCTCCTGTTCAAAAATGATGCTCCGAAATCAACTTTTGTCACCTTAATGATACATTCTGGGATAGTACCTAAAGTTTAAAGCAGAAATTGGGGCACTTTTGAAATTTTCATTTTTGACCAGAATCGACAGGTCCGGGCTTAGGGAATTTCTCATATGCCACAAAACGGTTGAAGCTCCTGTTCAAAAATGATGCTCCGAAATCAACTTCTGTCACCTTAGTGATACATTTTGGGATAGTACCTAAAGTTTAAAGCAGAAATTGGGGCACTTTGAAATTTTCATTTTTGACCAAAATCGACAGGTCCGGGGCTTAGGGAATTTCTCGTATGCCACAAAACGGTTGAAGCTCCTGTTCAAAAATAATGCTCCGAAATCAACTTCTGTCACCTTAGTGATACATTCTGGGATAGTACCTAAAGTTTAAAGCAGAAATTGGGGCACTTTTGAAATTTTCATTTTTTGACCAAAATCGACAGGTCCGGGGCTTAGGGAATTTCTCATATGCCACAAAACGGTTGAAGCTCCTGTTCAAAAATGATGCTCCGAAATCAACTTCTGTCACATTAGTGATACATTTTGGGATAGTACCTAAAGTTTAAAGCAGAAATTGGGGCACTTTTGATATTTTCATTTTTGACCAAAATCGACAGGTCCGGGGCTTAGGGAATTTTTCATATGCCACAAAACGTTTGCAGCTCCTGTTCAAAAATGATGCTCCAAAATCAACTTCTGTCACCTTAGTGATACATTTTGGGATAGTACCTAAAGTTTAAAGCAGAATTTGGGGCACTTTTGAAGTTTTCATTTTTGACCAAAATCGACAGGTCTGGGACTTAGGGAATTTCTCATATGCCACAAAACGGTTGAAGCTCCTGTTCAAAAATAATGCTCCGAAATCAACTTCTGTCACCTTAGTGATACATTTTGGGATAGTACCTAAAGTTTAAAGCAGAAATTGGGGCACTTTTGAAATTTTCATTTTTGACCAAAATCGACAGGTCCGGGGCTTAGGGAATTTCTCATATGCCACAAAAAGGTTGAAGCTCCTGTTCAAAAATAATGCTCTGAAATCAACTTCTGTCACCTTAGTGATACATTTTAGGATAGTACCTAAAGTTTAAAGCTGAAATTGGGGCACTTTTGAAGTTTTCATTTTTGACCAAAATCGACAGGTCCGGGGCTTAGGGAATTTCTCATATGCCACAAAACGGTTGAAGCTCCTGTTCAAAAATGATGCTCCGAAATCAACTTCTGTCACCTTAGTGATTCATTTTGGGATAGTACCTAAAGTTTAAAGCAGAAATTGGGGCACTTTTGAAATTTTCATTTTTGACCAAAATCGACAGGTCCGGGTCTTAGGGAATTTCTCATATGGCACAAAACGGTTGAAGCTCCTGTTCAAAAATGATGCTCCGAAATCAACTTCTGTCACCTTAGTGATACATTTTGGGATAGTACCTAAAGTTTAAAGCAGAAATTGGGGCACTTTTGATATTTTCATTTTTGACCAAAATCGACAGGTCCGGGGCTTAGGGAATTTCCCATATGCCACAAAACGTTTGAAGCTCCTGTTCAAAAATGATGATCCGATATCAACTTCTGTCACCTTAGTGATATATTTTGGGATAGTACCTAAAGTTTAAAGCAGAAATTGGGGCACTTTTGAAGTTTTCATTTTTGACCAAAATCGACAGGTCCGGGGCTTAGGGAATTTCTCATATGCCACATAACGGTTGAAGCTCCTGTTCAAAAATGATGCTCCGAAATCAACTTCTGTCACCTTAGTGATACATTTTAGGATAGTACCTAAAGTTTAAAGCTGAAATTGGGGCACTTTTGAAATTTTCATTTTTGACCAAAATCGACAGGTCCGGGGCTTAGGGAATTTCTCATATGCCACAAAACGTTTGAAGCTCCTGTTCAAAAATGATGCTCCGAAATCAACTTCTGTCACCTTAGTGATACATTTTGGGGTAGTACCTAAAGTTTAAAGCTGAAATTGGGGCACTTTTGAAGTTTTCATTTTTGACCAAAATCGACAGGTCCGGGGCTTAGGGAATTTCTCATATGCCACATAACGGTTGAAGCTCCTGTTCAAAAATGATGCTCCGAAATCAACTTCTGTCACCTTAGTGATACATTTTGGGATAGTACCTAAAGTTTAAAGCAGAAATTGGGGCACATTTGAAATTTTCATTTTTGACCAGAATCGACAGGTTCGGGCTTAGGGAATTTCTCATATGCCACAAAACGGTTGAAGCTCCTGTTCAAAAATGATGCTCCGAAATCAACTTCTGTCACCTTAGTGATACATTTTGGGATAGTACCTAAAGTTTAAAGCAGAAATTGGGGCACTTTTGATATTTTCATTTTTGACCAAAATCGACAGGTCCGGGGCTTAGGGAATTTCTCATATGCCACAAAACGTTTGAAGCTCCTGTTCAAAAATGATGCTCCGAAATCAACTTCTGTCACCTTAGTGATACATTTTGGGATAGTACCTAAAGTTTAAAGCAGAAATTGGGGCACTTTTGAAGTTTTCATTTTTGACCAAAATCGACAGGTCCGGGGCTTAGGGAATTTCTCATATGCCACATAACGGTTGAAGCTCCTGTTCAAAAATGATGCTCCGAAATCAACTTCTGTCACCTTAGTGATACATTTTGGGATAGTACCTAAAGTTTAAAGCAGAAATTGGGGCACTTTTGAAATTTTCATTTTTGACCAAAATCGACAGGTCCGGGGCTTAGGGAATTTCTCATATGCCACAAAACGGTTGAAGCTCCTGTTCAAAAATGATGCTCCGAAATCAACTTCTGTCACCTTAGTGATACATTTTGGGATAGTACCTAAAGTTTAAAGCAGAAATTGGGGCACTTTTGAAGTTTTCATTTTTGACCAAAATCGACAGGTCCGGGGCTTAGGGAATTTCTCATATGCTACAAAACGGTTGAAGCTCCTGTTCAAAAATGATGCTCCGAAATCAACTTTTGTCACCTTAATGATACATTCTGGGATAGTACCTAAAGTTTAAAGCAGAAATTGGGGCACTTTTGAAATTTTCATTTTTGACCAGAATCGACAGGTCCGGGCTTAGGGAATTTCTCATATGCCACAAAACGGTTGAAGCTCCTGTTCAAAAATGATGCTCCG
This sequence comes from Pseudophryne corroboree, assembly GCF_028390025.1. NCBI lineage: Eukaryota > Metazoa > Chordata > Amphibia > Anura > Myobatrachidae > Pseudophryne > Pseudophryne corroboree. Next base: position 107,638 of record NW_026968030.1, on the reverse strand, counting down.
AAATCAACTTCTGTCACCTTAGTGATACATTTTGGGATAGTACCTAAAGTTTAAAGCAGAAATTGGGGCACTTTGAAATTTTCATTTTTGACCAAAATCGACAGGTCCGGGGCTTAGGGAATTTCTCGTATGCCACAAAACGGTTGAAGCTCCTGTTCAAAAATAATGCTCCGAAATCAACTTCTGTCACCTTAGTGATACATTCTGGGATAGTACCTAAAGTTTAAAGCAGAAATTGGGGCACTTTTGAAATTTTCATTTTTTGACCAAAATCGACAGGTCCGGGGCTTAGGGAATTTCTCATATGCCACAAAACGGTTGAAGCTCCTGTTCAAAAATGATGCTCCGAAATCAACTTCTGTCACATTAGTGATACATTTTGGGATAGTACCTAAAGTTTAAAGCAGAAATTGGGGCACTTTTGATATTTTCATTTTTGACCAAAATCGACAGGTCCGGGGCTTAGGGAATTTTTCATATGCCACAAAACGTTTGCAGCTCCTGTTCAAAAATGATGCTCCAAAATCAACTTCTGTCACCTTAGTGATACATTTTGGGATAGTACCTAAAGTTTAAAGCAGAATTTGGGGCACTTTTGAAGTTTTCATTTTTGACCAAAATCGACAGGTCTGGGGCTTAGGGAATTTCTCATATGCCACAAAACGGTTGAAGCTCCTGTTCAAAAATAATGCTCTGAAATCAACTTCTGTCACCTTAGTGATACATTTTAGGATAGTACCTAAAGTTTAAAGCTGAAATTGGGGCACTTTTGAAGTTTTCATTTTTGACCAAAATCGACAGGTCCGGGGCTTAGGGAATTTCTCATATGCCACAAAACGGTTGAAGCTCCTGTTCAAAAATGATGTTCCGAAATCAACTTCTGTCACCTTAGTGATACATTTTGGGATAGTACCTAAAGTTTAAAGCAGAAATTGGGGCACTTTTGATATTTTCATTTTTGACCAAAATCGACAGGTCCGGGGCTTAGGGAATTTCCCATATGCCACAAAACGTTTGAAGCTCCTGTTCAAAAATGATGATCCGATATCAACTTCTGTCACCTTAGTGATATATTTTGGGATAGTACCTAAAGTTTAAAGCAGAAATTGGGGCACTTTTGAAGTTTTCATTTTTGACCAAAATCGACAGGTCCGGGGCTTAGGGAATTTCTCATATGCCACATAACGGTTGAAGCTCCTGTTCAAAAATGATGCTCCGAAATCAACTTCTGTCACCTTAGTGATACATTTTAGGATAGTACCTAAAGTTTAAAGCAGAAATTGGGGCACTTTTGAAGTTTTCATTTTTGACCAAAATCGACAGGTCCGGGGCTTAGGGAATTTCTCATATGCTACAAAACGGTTGAAGCTCCTGTTCAAAAATGATGCTCCGAAATCAACTTTTGTCACCTTAATGATACATTCTGGGATAGTACCTAAAGTTTAAAGCAGAAATTGGGGCACTTTTGAAATTTTCATTTTTGACCAGAATCGACAGGTCCGGGCTTAGGGAATTTCTCATATGCCACAAAACGGTTGAAGCTCCTGTTCAAAAATGATGCTCCGAAATCAACTTCTGTCACCTTAGTGATACATTTTGGGATAGTACCTAAAGTTTAAAGCAGAAATTGGGGCACTTTGAAATTTTCATTTTTGACCAAAATCGACAGGTCCGGGGCTTAGGGAATTTCTCGTATGCCACAAAACGGTTGAAGCTCCTGTTCAAAAATAATGCTCCGAAATCAACTTCTGTCACCTTAGTGATACATTCTGGGATAGTACCTAAAGTTTAAAGCAGAAATTGGGGCACTTTTGAAATTTTCATTTTTTGACCAAAATCGACAGGTCCGGGGCTTAGGGAATTTCTCATATGCCACAAAACGGTTGAAGCTCCTGTTCAAAAATGATGCTCCGAAATCAACTTCTGTCACATTAGTGATACATTTTGGGATAGTACCTAAAGTTTAAAGCAGAAATTGGGGCACTTTTGATATTTTCATTTTTGACCAAAATCGACAGGTCCGGGGCTTAGGGAATTTTTCATATGCCACAAAACGTTTGCAGCTCCTGTTCAAAAATGATGCTCCAAAATCAACTTCTGTCACCTTAGTGATACATTTTGGGATAGTACCTAAAGTTTAAAGCAGAATTTGGGGCACTTTTGAAGTTTTCATTTTTGACCAAAATCGACAGGTCTGGGGCTTAGGGAATTTCTCATATGCCACAAAACGGTTGAAGCTCCTGTTCAAAAATAATGCTCCGAAATCAACTTCTGTCACCTTAGTGATACATTTTGGGATAGTACCTAAAGTTTAAAGCAGAAATTGGGGCACTTTTGAAATTTTCATTTTTGACCAAAATCGACAGGTCCGGGGCTTAGGGAATTTCTCATATGCCACAAAAAGGTTGAAGCTCCTGTTCAAAAATAATGCTCTGAAATCAACTTCTGTCACCTTAGTGATACATTTTAGGATAGTACCTAAAGTTTAAAGCTGAAATTGGGGCACTTTTGAAGTTTTCATTTTTGACCAAAATCGACAGGTCCGGGGCTTAGGGAATTTCTCATATGCCACAAAACGGTTGAAGCTCCTGTTCAAAAATGATGCTCCGAAATCAACTTCTGTCACCTTAGTGATTCATTTTGGGATAGTACCTAAAGTTTAAAGCAGAAATTGGGGCACTTTTGAAATTTTCATTTTTGACCAAAATCGACAGGTCCGGGTCTTAGGGAATTTCTCATATGGCACAAAACGGTTGAAGCTCCTGTTCAAAAATGATGCTCCGAAATCAACTTCTGTCACCTTAGTGATACATTTTGGGATAGTACCTAAAGTTTAAAGCAGAAATTGGGGCACTTTTGATATTTTCATTTTTGACCAAAATCGACAGGTCCGGGGCTTAGGGAATTTCCCATATGCCACAAAACGTTTGAAGCTCCTGTTCAAAAATGATGATCCGATATCAACTTCTGTCACCTTAGTGATATATTTTGGGATAGTACCTAAAGTTTAAAGCAGAAATTGGGGCACTTTTGAAGTTTTCATTTTTGACCAAAATCGACAGGTCCGGGGCTTAGGGAATTTCTCATATGCCACATAACGGTTGAAGCTCCTGTTCAAAAATGATGCTCCGAAATCAACTTCTGTCACCTTAGTGATACATTTTAGGATAGTACCTAAAGTTTAAAGCTGAAATTGGGGCACTTTTGAAATTTTCATTTTTGACCAAAATCGACAGGTCCGGGGCTTAGGGAATTTCTCATATGCCACAAAACGTTTGAAGCTCCTGTTCAAAAATGATGCTCCGAAATCAACTTCTGTCACCTTAGTGATACATTTTGGGGTAGTACCTAAAGTTTAAAGCTGAAATTGGGGCACTTTTGAAGTTTTCATTTTTGACCAAAATCGACAGGTCCGGGGCTTAGGGAATTTCTCATATGCCACATAACGGTTGAAGCTCCTGTTCAAAAATGATGCTCCGAAATCAACTTCTGTCACCTTAGTGATACATTTTGGGATAGTACCTAAAGTTTAAAGCAGAAATTGGGGCACATTTGAAATTTTCATTTTTGACCAGAATCGACAGGTTCGGGCTTAGGGAATTTCTCATATGCCACAAAACGGTTGAAGCTCCTGTTTAAAAATGATGCTCCGAAATCAACTTCTGTCACCTTAGTGATACATTTTGGGATAGTACCTAAAGTTTAAAGCAGAAATTGGGGCACTTTTGATATTTTCATTTTTGACCAAAATCGACAGGTCCGGGGCTTAGGGAATTTCTCATATGCCACAAAACGTTTGAAGCTCCTGTTCAAAAATGATGCTCCGAAATCAACTTCTGTCACCTTAGTGATACATTTTGGGATAGTACCTAAAGTTTAAAGCAGAATTTGGGGCACTTTTGAAGTTTTCATTTTTGACCAAAATCGACAGGTCTGGGGCTTAGGGAATTTCTCATATGCCACAAAACGGTTGAAGCTCCTGTTCAAAAATAATGCTCCGAAATCAACTTCTGTCACCTTAGTGATACATTTTGGGATAGTACCTAAAGTTTAAAGCAGAAATTGGGGCACTTTTGAAATTTTCATTTTTGACCAAAATCGACAGGTCCGGGGCTTAGGGAATTTCTCATATGCCACAAAAAGGTTGAAGCTCCTGTTCAAAAATAATGCTCTGAAATCAACTTCTGTCACCTTAGTGATACATTTTAGGATAGTACCTAAAGTTTAAAGCAGAAATTGGGGCACTTTTGAAGTTTTCATTTTTGACCAAAATCGACAGGTCCGGGGCTTAGGGAATTTCTCATATGGCACAAAACGGTTGAAGCTCCTGTTCAAAAATGATGCCCTGAAATCAACTTCTGTCACCTTAGTGATACATTTTGGGATAGTACCTAAAGTTTAAAGCAGAAATCGGGGCACTTTTGAAATTTTCATTTTTGACCAAAATCGACAGGTCCGGGGCTTAGGGAATTTCTCATATGCCACAAAATGGTTGAAGCTCCTGTTCAAAAATAATGCTCCGAAATAAACTTCTGTCACCTTAGTTATACATTCTGGGATAGTACCTAAAGTTTAAAGCAGAAATTGGGGCACTTTTGAAATTTTCATTTTTGACCAAAATCGACAGGTCCGGGGCTTAGGGAATTTCTCATATGCCACAAAATGGTTGAAGCTCCTGTTCAAAAATAATGCTCCGAAATAAACTTCTGTCACCTTAGTTATACATTCTGGGATAGTACCTAAAGTTTAAAGCAGAAATTGGGGCACTTTTGAAGTTTTCATTTTTGACCAAAATCGACAGGTCCGGGGCTTAGGGAATTTCTCATATGCCACATAACGGTTGAAGCTCCTGTTCAAAAATGATGCTCCGAAATCAACTTCTGTCACCTTAGTGATACATTTTAGGATAGTACCTAAAGTTTAAAGCTGAAATTGGGGCACTTTTGAAATTTTCATTTTTGACCAAAATCGACAGGTCCGGGGCTTAGGGAATTTCTCATATGCCACAAAACGGTTGAAGCTCCTCTTCAAAAATGATGCTCCGAAATCAACTTCTGTCACCTTAGTGATACATTCTGGGATAGTACCTAAAGTTTAAAGCAGAAATTGGGGCACTTTTGAAATTTTCATTTTTGACCAAAATCGACAGGTCCGGGGCTTAGGGAATTTCTCATATGCCACAAAACGGTTGAAGCTCCTGTTCAAAAATGATGCCCTGAAATCAACTTCTGTCACCTTAGTGATACATTTTGGGATAGTACCTAAAGTTTAAAGCAGAAATCGGGGCACTTTTGAAATTTTCATTTTTGACCAAAATCGACAGGTCCGGGGCTTAGGGAATTTCTCATATGCCACAAAATGGTTGAAGCTCCTGTTCAAAAATAATGCTCCGAAATAAACTTCTGTCACCTTAGTTATACATTCTGGGATAGTACCTAAAGTTTAAAGCAGAAATTGGGGCACTTTTGAAATTTTCATTTTTGACCAAAATCGACAGGTCCGGGGCTTAGGGAATTTCTCATATGCCACAAAATGGTTGAAGCTCCTGTTCAAAAATAATGCTCCGAAATCAACTTCTGTCACCTTAGTGATACATTTTGGGATAGTACCTAAAGTTTAAAGCAGAAATTGGGGTACTTTTGAAATTTTCATTTTTGACCAAAATCGACAGGTCCGGGGCTTAGGGAATTTCTCATATGCCACAAAACGGTTGAAGCTCCTGTTCAAAAATGATGCTCCGAAATCAACTTCTGTCACATTAGTGATACATTTTGGGATAGTACCTAAAGTTTAAAGCAGAAATTGGGGCACTTTTGATATTTTCATTTTTGACCAAAATCGACAGGTCCGGGGCTTAGGGAATTTTTCATATGCCACAAAACGTTTGCAGCTCCTGTTCAAAAATGATGCTCCAAAATCAACTTCTGTCACCTTAGTGATACATTTTGGGATAGTACCTAAAGTTTAAAGCAGAATTTGGGGCACTTTTGAAGTTTTCATTTTTGACCAAAAACCAGAAGGTCTGGGGCTTAGGGAATTTCTCATATGCCACAAAACGGTTGAAGCTCCTGTTCAAAAATAATGCTCCGAAATCAACTTCTGTCACCTTAGTGATACATTTTGGGATAGTACCTAAAGTTTAAAGCAGAAATTGGGGCACTTTTGAAATTTTCATTTTTGACCAAAATCGACAGGTCCGGGGCTTAGGGAATTTCTCATATGCCACAAAAAGGTTGAAGCTCCTGTTCAAAAATAATGCTCTGAAATCAACTTCTGTCACCTTAGTGATACATTTTAGGATAGTACCTAAAGTTTAAAGCTGAAATTGGGGCACTTTTGAAGTTTTCATTTTTGACCAAAATCGACAGGTCCGGGGCTTAGGGAATTTCTCATATGCCACAAAACGGTTGAAGCTCCTGTTCAAAAATGATGCTCCGAAATCAACTTCTGTCACCTTAGTGATTCATTTTGGGATAGTACCTAAAGTTTAAAGCAGAAATTGGGGCACTTTTGAAATTTTCATTTTTGACCAAAATCGACAGGTCCGGGTCTTAGGGAATTTCTCATATGCCACATAACGGTTGAAGCTCCTGTTCAAAAATGATGCTCCGAAATCAACTTCTGTCACCTTAGTGATACATTTTAGGATAGCACCTAAAGTTTAAAGCTGAAATTGGGGCACTTTTGAAATTTTCATTTTTGACCAAAATCGACAGGTCCGGGGCTTAGGGAATTTCTCATATGCCACAAAACGGTTGAAGCTCCTGTTCAAAAATGATGCTCCGAAATCAACTTCTGTCACCTTAGTGATACATTTTGGGATAGTACCTAAAGTTTAAAGCAGAAATCGGGGCACTTTTGAAATTTTCATTTTTGACCAAAATCGACAGGTCCGGGGCTTAGGGAATTTCTCATATGCCACAAAATGGTTGAAGCTCCTGTTCAAAAATAATGCTCCGAAATAAACTTCTGTCACCTTAGTTATACATTCTGGGATAGTACCTAAAGTTTAAAGCAGAAATTGGGGCACTTTTGAAATTTTCATTTTTGACCAGAATCGACAGGTCCGGGCTTAGGGAATTTCTCATATGCCACAAAACGGTTGAAGCTCCTGTTCAAAAATGATGCTCCGAAATCAACTTCTGTCACCTTAGTGATACATTTTGGGATAGTACCTAAAGTTTAAAGCAGAAATTGGGGCACTTTTGAAGTTTTCATTTTTGACCAAAATCGACAGGTCCGGGGCTTAGGGAATTTCTCATATGCCACATAACGGTTGAAGCTCCTGTTCAAAAATGATGCTCCGAAATCAACTTCTGTCACCTTAGTGATACATTTTAGGATAGTACCTAAAGTTTAAAGCTGAAATTGGGGCACTTTTGAAATTTTCATTTTTGACCAAAATCGACAGGTCCGGTGCTTAGGGAATTTCTCATATGCCACAAAACGGTTGAAGCTCCTGTTCAAAAATGATGCTCCGAAATCAACTTCTGTCACCTTAGTGATACATTTTGGGATTGTACCTAAAGTTTAAAGCAGAAATTGGGGCACTTTTGATATTTTCATTTTTGACCAAAATCGACAGGTCCGGCGCTTAGGGAATTTCTCATATGCTACAAAACGGTTGAAGCTCCTGTTCAAAAATGATGCTCCGAAATCAACTTCTGTCACCTTAATGATACATTCTGGGATAGTACCTAAAGTTTAAAGCAGAAATTGGGGCACTTTTGACATTTTCATTTTTGACCAAAATCGACAGGTCCGGGGCTTAGGGAATTTCTCATATGCCACAAAACGGTTGAAGCTCCTGTTCAAAAATGATGCTCCGAAATCAACTTCTGTCACCTTAGTGATACATTTTGGAATAGTACCTGAAGTTTAAAGCAGAAATTGGTGAACTTTTGAAATTTTAATTTTTGACCAAAATCGACAGGTCCGGGGCTTAGGGAATTTCTCATATGCCACAAAACGGTTGAAGCTCCTGTTCAAAAATAATGCTCCAAAATCAACTTCTGTCACCTTAGTGATACATTTTGGGATAGTACCTAAAGTTTAAAGCAGAAATTGGGGTACTTTTGAAATTTTAATTTTTGACCAAAATCGACAGGTCCGGGGCTTAGGGAATTTCTCATATGCCACAAAACGGTTGAAGCTCCTGTTCAAAAATAATGCTCCGAAATCAACTTCTGTCACCTTAGTGATACATTCTGGGATAGTACCTAAAGTTTAAAGCAGAAATTGGGGCACTTTTGAAATTTTCATTTTTGACCAAAATCGACAGGTCCGGGGCTTAGGGAATTTCTCATATGCCACAAAACGGTTGAAGCTCCTGTTAAAAAATGATGCTCCGAAATCAACTTCTGTCACCTTAGTGATACATTTTGGGATAGTACCTAAAGTTTAAAGCAGAAATTGGGACACTTTTGAAATTTTCATTTTTGACCAAAATCGACAGGTCCGGGGCTTAGGGAATTTCTCATATGCCACAAAACGGTTGAAGCTCCTGTTCAAAAATGATGCTCCGAAATCAACTTCTGTCACCTTAGTGATACATTTTGGGATAGTACCTAAAGTTTAAAGCAGAAATTGGGGCACTTTTGATATTTTCATTTTTGACCAAAATTGACAGGTCCGGGGCTTAGGGAATTTCTCATATGCCACAAAACGTTTGAAGCTCCTGTTCAAAAATGATGCTCCGAAATCAACTTCTGTCACCTTAGTGATACATTTTGGGATAGTACCTAAAGTTTAAAGCAGAAATTGGGGCACTTTTGAAATTTTCATTTTTGACCAAAATCGACAGGTCCGGGGCTTAGGGAATTTCTCATATGCCACAAAACGGTTGAAGCTCCTGTTAAAAAATGATGCTCCGAAATCAACTTCTGTCACCTTAGTGATACATTTTGGGATAGTACCTAAAGTTTAAAGCAGAAATTGGGGCACTTTTGATATTTTAATTTTTGACCAAAATCGACAGGTCCGGGGCTTAGGGAATTTCTCATATGCCACAAAACGTTTGAAGCTCCTGTTCAAAAATGATGCTCTGAAATCAACTTCTGTCACCTTAGTGATACATTTTGGGATAGTACCTAAAGTTTAAAGCAGAAATTGGGGCACTTTTGAAGTTTTCATTTTTGACCAAAATCGACAGGTCCGGGGCTTAGGGAATTTCTCATATGCCACAAAACGGTTGAAGCTCCTGTTAAAAAATGATGCTCCGAAATCAACTTCTGTCACCTTAGTGATACATTTTGGGATAGTACCTAAAGTTTAAAGCAGAAATTGGGGCACTTTTGATATTTTAATTTTTGACCAAAATCGACAGGTCCGGGGCTTAGGGAATTTCTCATATGCCACAAAACGTTTGAAGCTCCTGTTAAAAAATGATGCTCCGAAATCAACTTCTGTCACCTTAGTGATACATTTTGGGATAGTACCTAAAGTTTAAAGCAGAAATTGGGGCACTTTTGAAGTTTTCATTTTTGACCAAAATCGACAGGTCCGGGGCTTAGGGAATTTCTCATATGCCACAAAACGGTTGAAGCTCCTGTTAAAAAATGATGCTCCGAAATCAACTTCTGTCACCTTAGTGATACATTTTGGGATAGTACCTAAAGTTTAAAGCAGAAATTGGGGCACTTTTGATATTTAAATTTTTGACCAAAATCGACAGGTCCGGGGCTTAGGGAATTTCTCATATGCCACAAAACGTTTGAAGCTCCTGTTAAAAAATGATGCTCCGAAATCAACTTCTGTCACCTTAGTGATACATTTTGGAATAGTACCTAAAGTTTAAAGCAGAAATTGGGGCACTTTTGAAATTTTCATTTTTGACCAAAATCGACAGGTCCGGGGCTTAGGGAATTTCTCATATGCCACAAAACGTTTGAAGCTCCTGTTCAAAAATGATGCTCCGAAATCAATTTCTGTCACCTTAGTGATACATTTTGGGATAGTACCTAAAGTTTAAAGCAGAAATTGGGGCACTTTTGAAGTTTTCATTTTTGACCAAAATCGACAGGTCCGGGGCTTAGGGAATTTCTCATATGCCACATAACGGTTGAAGCTCCTGTTCAAAAATGATGCTCCGAAATCAACTTCTGTCACCTTAGTGATACATTTTAGGATAGTACCTAAAGTTTAAAGCTGAAATTGGGGCACTTTTGAAATTTTCATTTTTGACCAAAATCGACAGGTCCGGCGCTTAGGGAATTTCTCATATGCTACAAAACGGTTGAAGCTCCTGTTCAAAAATGATGCTCCGAAATCAACTTCTGTCACCTTAATGATACATTCTGGGATAGTACCTAAAGTTTAAAGCAGAAATTGGGGCACTTTTGAAATTTTCATTTTTGACCAAAATCGACAGGTCCGGGGCTTAGGGAATTTCTCATATGCCACAAAACGGTTGAAGCTCCTGTTCAAAAATGATGCTCCGAAATCAACTTCTGTCACCTTAGTGATACATTTTGGAATAGTACCTGAAGTTTAAAGCAGAAATTGGGGCACTTTTGAAAATTTAATTTTTGACCAAAATCGACAGGTCCGGGGCTTAGGGAATTTCTCATATGCCACAAAACGGTTGAAGCTCCTGTTCAAAAATAATGCTCCGAAATCAACTTCTGTCACCTTAGTTATACATTCTGGGATAGTACCTAAAGTTTAAAGCAGAAATTGGGGCACTTTTGAAATTTTCATTTTTGACCAAAATCGACAGGTCCGGGGCTTAGGGAATTTCTCATATGCTACAAAACGGTTGAAGCTCCTGTTCAAAAATAATGCTCCGAAATCAACTTCTGTCACCTTAGTGATACATTTTGGGATAGTACCTAAAGTTTAAAGCAGAAATTGGGGTACTTTTGAAATTTTCATTTTTGACCAAAATCGACAGGTCCGGGGCTTAGGGAATTTCTCATATGCCACAAAACGGTTGAAGCTCCTCTTCAAAAACGATGCTCCGAAATCAACTTCTGTCACCTTAGTGATACATTCTGGGATAGTACCTAAAGTTTAAAGCAGAAATTGGGGCACTTTTGAAATTTTCATTTTTGACCAAAATCGACAGGTCCGGGGCTTAGGGAATTTCTCATATGCCACAAAACGGTTGAAGCTCCTGTTCAAAAATGATGCTCCGAAATCAACTTCTGTCACCTTAGTGATACATTTTGGGATAGTACCTAAAGTTTAAAGCAGAAATTGGGGCACTTTTGAAATTTTCATTTTTGACCAAAATCGACAGGTCCGGGGCTTAGGGAATTTCTCATATGCCACAAAATGGTTGAAGCTCCTGTTCAAAAATAATGCTCCGAAATCAACTTCTGTCACCTTAGTTATACATTCTGGGATAGTACCTAAAGTTTAAAGCAGAAATTGGGGCACTTTTGAAATTTTCATTTTTGACCAAAATCGACAGGTCCGGGGCTTAGGGAATTTCTCATATGCCACAAAATGGTTGAAGCTCCTGTTCAAAAATAATGCTCCGAAATCAACTTCTGTCACCTTAGTGATACATTTTGGGATAGTACCTAAAGTTTAAAGCAGAAATTGGGGTACTTTTGAAATTTTCATTTTTGACCAAAATCGACAGGTCCGGGGCTTAGGGAATTTCTCATATGCCACAAAACGGTTGAAGCTCCTCTTCAAAAACGATGCTCCGAAATCAACTTCTGTCACCTTAGTGATACATTCTGGGATAGTACCTAAAGTTTAAAGCAGAAATTGGGGCACTTTTGAAATTTTCATTTTTGACCAAAATCGACAGGTCCGGGGCTTAGGGAATTTCTCATATGCCACAAAACGGTTGAAGCTCCTGTTCAAAAATGATGCTCCGAAATCAACTTCTGTCACCTTAGTGATACATTTTGGGATAGTACCTAAAGTTTAAAGCAGAAATTGGGGCACTTTTGAAATTTTCATTTTTGACCAAAATCGACAGGTCCGGGGCTTAGGGACTTTCTCATATGCCACAAAATGGTTGAAGCTCCTGTTCAAAAATAATGCTCCGAAATAAACTTCTGTCACCTTAGTTATACATTCTGGGATAGTACCTAAAGTTTAAAGCAGAAATTGGGGCACTTTTGAAATTTTCATTTTTGACCAAAATCGACAGGTCCGGGGCTTAGGGAATTTCTCATATGCCACAAAATGGTTGAAGCTCCTGTTCAAAAATAATGCTCCGAAATCAACTTCTGTCACCTTAGTGATACATTTTGGGATAGTACCTAAAGTTTAAAGCAGAAATTGGGGTACTTTTGAAATTTTCATTTTTGACCAAAATCGACAGGTCCGGGGCTTAGGGAATTTCTCATATGCCACAAAACGGTTGAAGCTCCTGTTCAAAAATAATGCTCTGAAATCAACTTCTGTCACCTTAGTGATACATTCTGGGATAGTACCTAAAGTTTAAAGCAGAAATTGGGGCACTTTTGAAGTTTTCATTTTTGACCAAAATCGACAGGTCCGGGACTTAAAGAATTTCTCATATGCCACATAACGGTTGAAGCTCCTGTTCAAAAATGATGCTCCGAAATCAACTTCTGTCACCTTAGTGATACATTTTGGGATAGTACCTAAAGTTTAAAGCAGAAATTGGGGCACATTTGAAATTTTCATTTTTGACCAGAATCGACAGGTCCGGGCTTAGGGAATTTCTCATATGCCACAAAACGGTTGAAGCTCCTGTTCAAAAATGATGCTCCGAAATCAACTTCTGTCACCTTAGTGATACATTTTGGGATAGTACCTAAAGTTTAAAGCAGAAATTGGGGCACTTTTGAAGTTTTCATTTTTGACCAAAATCGACAGGTCCGGGGCTTAGGGAATTTCTCATATGCCACATAACGGTTGAAGCTCCTGTTCAAAAATGATGCTCCGAAATCAACTTCTGTCACCTTAGTGATACATTTTAGGATAGTACCTAAAGTTTAAAGCTGAAATTGGGGCACTTTTGAAATTTTCATTTTTGACCAAAATCGACAGGTCCGGTGTTTAGGGAATTTCTCATATGCCACAAAACCGTTGAAGCTCCTGTTCAAAAATGATGCTCCGAAATCAACTTCTGTCACCTTAGTGATACATTTTGGGATAGTACCTAAAGTTTAAAGCAGAAATTGGGGCACTTTTGAAGTTTTCATTTTTGACCAAAATCGACAGGTCCGGGGCTTAGGGAATTTCTCATATGCCACATAACGGTTGAAGCTCCTCTTCAAAAATGATGCTCCGAAATCAACTTCTGTCACCTTAGTGATACATTTTAGGATAGTACCTAAAGTTTAAAGCTGAAATTGGGGCACTTTTGAAATTTTCATTTTTGACCAAAATCGACAGGTCCGGCGCTTAGGGAATTTCTCATATGCTACAAAACGGTTGAAGCTCCTGTTCAAAAATGATGCTCCGAAATCAACTTCTGTCACCTTAATGATACATTCTGGGATAGTACCTAAAGTTTAAAGCAGAAATTGGGGCACTTTTGAAATTTTCATTTTTGACCAAAACCGACAGGTCCGGGGCTTAGGGAATTTCTCATATGCCACAAAACGGTTGAAGCTCCTGTTCAAAAATGATGCTCCGAAATCAACTTCTGTCACCTTAGTGATACATTTTGGAATAGTACCTGAAGTTTAAAGCAGAAATTGGTGCACTTTTGAAATTTTAATTTTTGACCAAAATCGACAGGTCCGGGGCTTAGGGAATTTCTCATATGCCACAAAACGGTTGAAGCTCCTGTTCAAAAATAATGCTCCGAAATCAACTTCTGTCACCTTAGTTATACATTCTGGGATAGTACCTAAAGTTTAAAGCAGAAATTGGGGCACTTTTGAAATTTTCATTTTTGACCAAAATCGACAGGTCCGGGGCTTAGGGAATTTCTCATATGCCACAAAACGGTTGAAGCTCCTGTTCAAAAATAATGCTCCGAAATCAACTTCTGTCACCTTAGTGATACATTTTGGGATAGTACCTAAAGTTTAAAGCAGAAATTGGGGTACTTTTGAAATTTTAATTTTTGACCAAAATCGACAGGTCCGGAGCTTAGGGAATTTCTCATATGCCACAAAACGGTTGAAGCTCCTGTTCAAAAATAATGCTCCGAAATCAACTTCTGTCACCTTAGTGATACATTCTGGGATAGTACCTAAAGTTTAAAGCAGAAATTGGGACACTTTTGAAATTTTCATTTTTGACCAAAATCGACAGGTCCAGGGCTTAGGGAATTTCTCATATGCCACAAAACGGTTGAAGCTCCTGTTAAAAAATGATGCTCCGAAATCAACTTCTGTCACCTTAGTGATACATTTTGGGATAGTACCTAAAGTTTAAAGCAGAAATTGGGGCACTTTTGAAATTTTCATTTTTGACCAAAATTGACAGGTCCGGGGCTTAGGGAATTTCTCATATGCCACAAAACGGTTGAAGCTCCTGATAAAAAATGATGCTCCGAAATCAACTTCTGTCACCTTAGTGATACATTTTGGGATAGTACCTAAAGTTTAAAGCAGAAATTGGGGCACTTTTGATATTTTCATTTTTGACCAAAATCGACAGGTCCGGGGCTTAGGGAATTTCTCATATGCCACAAAACGTTTGAAGCTCCTGTTCAAAAATGATGCTCCGAAATCAACTTCTGTCACCTTAGTGATACATTTTGGGATAGTACCTAAAGTTTAAAGCAGAAATTGGGGCACTTTTGAAGTTTTCATTTTTGACCAAAATCGACAGGTCCGGGGCTTAGGGAATTTCTCATATGCCACAAAACGGTTGAAGCTCCTGTTAAAAAATGATGCTCCGAAATCAACTTCTGTCACCTTAGTGATACATTTTGGGATAGTACCTAAAGTTTAAAGCAGAAATTGGGGCACTTTTGATATTTTAATTTTTGACCAAAATCGACAGGTCCGGGGCTTAGGGAATTTCTCATATGCCACAAAACGTTTGAAGCTCCTGTTAAAAAATGATGCTCCGAAATCAACTTCTGTCACCTTAGTGATACATTTTGGGATAGTACCTAAAGTTTAAAGCAGAAATTGGGGCACTTTTGAAATTTTCATTTTTGACCAAAATCGACAGGTCCGGGGCTTAGGGAATTTCTCATATGCCACAAAACGTTTGAAGCTCCTGTTCAAAAATGATGCTCCGAAATCAATTTCTGTCACCTTAGTGATACATTTTGGGATAGTACCTAAAGTTTAAAGCAGAAATTGGGGCACTTTTGAAGTTTTCATTTTTGACCAAAATCGACAGGTCCGGGGCTTAGGGAATTTCTCATATGCCACAAAACGTTTGAAGCTCCTGTTCAAAAATGATGCTCCGAAATCAATTTCTGTCACCTTAGTTATACATTCTGGGATAGTACCTAAAGTTTAAAGCAGAAATTGGGGCACTTTTGAAGTTTTCATTTTTGACCAAAATCGACAGGTCCGGGGCTTAGGGAATTTCTCATATGCCACAAAACGGTTGAAGCTCCTGTTAAAAAATGATGCTCCGAAATCAACTTCTGTCACCTTAGTGATACATTTTGGGATAGTACCTAAAGTTTAAAGCAGAAATTGGGGCACTTTTGAAATTTTCATTTTTGACCAAAATTGACAGGTCCGGGGCTTAGGGAATTTCTCATATGCCACAAAACGGTTGAAGCTCCTGATAAAAAATGATGCTCCGAAATCAACTTCTGTCACCTTAGTGATACATTTTGGGATAGTACCTAAAGTTTAAAGCAGAAATTGGGGCACTTTTGATATTTTCATTTTTGACCAAAATCGACAGGTCCGGGGCTTAGGGAATTTCTCATATGCCACAAAACGTTTGAAGCTCCTGTTCAAAAATGATGCTCCGAAATCAACTTCTGTCACCTTAGTGATACATTTTGGGATAGTACCTAAAGTTTAAAGCAGAAATTGGGGCACTTTTGAAGTTTTCATTTTTGACCAAAATCGACAGGTCCGGGGCTTAGGGAATTTCTCATATGCCACAAAACGGTTGAAGCTCCTGTTAAAAAATGATGCTCCGAAATCAACTTCTGTCACCTTAGTGATACATTTTGGGATAGTACCTAAAGTTTAAAGCAGAAATTGGGGCACTTTTGATATTTTAATTTTTGACCAAAATCGACAGGTCCGGGGCTTAGGGAATTTCTCATATGCCACAAAACGTTTGAAGCTCCTGTTAAAAAATGATGCTCCGAAATCAACTTCTGTCACCTTAGTGATACATTTTGGGATAGTACCTAAAGTTTAAAGCAGAAATTGGGGCACTTTTGAAATTTTCATTTTTGACCAAAATCGACAGGTCCGGGGCTTAGGGAATTTCTCATATGCCACAAAACGTTTGAAGCTCCTGTTCAAAAATGATGCTCCGAAATCAATTTCTGTCACCTTAGTGATACATTTTGGGATAGTACCTAAAGTTTAAAGCAGAAATTGGGGCACTTTTGAAGTTTTCATTTTTGACCAAAATCGACAGGTCCGGGGCTTAGGGAATTTCTCATATGCCACAAAACGTTTGAAGCTCCTGTTCAAAAATGATGCTCCGAAATCAATTTCTGTCACCTTAGTTATACATTCTGGGATAGTACCTAAAGTTTAAAGCAGAAATTGGGGCACTTTTGAAATTTTCATTTTTGACCAAAATCGACAGGTCCGGGGCTTAGGGAATTTCTCATATGCCACAAAACGGTTGAAGCTCCTGTTCAAAAATAATGCTCCGAAATCAACTTCTGTCACCTTAGTGATACATTTTGGGATAGTACCTAAAGTTTAAAGCAGAAATTGGGGTACTTTTGAAATTTTAATTTTTGACCAAAATCGACAGGTCCGGGGCTTAGGGAATTTCTCATATGCCACAAAACGGTTGAAGCTCCTGTTCAAAAATGATGCTCCGAAATCAACTTCTGTCACCTTAGTGATACATTTTGGAATAGTACCTGAAGTTTAAAGCAGAAATTGGGGCACTTTTGAAATTTTAATTTTTGACCAAAATCGACAGGTCCGGGGCTTAGGGAATTTCTCATATGCCACAAAACGGTTGAAGCTCCTCTTCAAAAATGATGCTCCGAAATCAACTTCTGTCACCTTAGTGATACATTCTGGGATAGTACCTAAAGTTTAAAGCAGAAATTGGGGCACTTTTGAAATTTTCATTTTTGACCAAAATCGACAGGTCCGAGGCTTAGGGAATTTCTCATATGCCACAAAATGGTTGAAGCTCCTGTTCAAAAATGATGCTCCGAAATCAACTTCTGTCACCTTAGTGATACATTTTGGGATAGTACCTAAAGTTTAAAGCAGAAATTGGGGCACTTTTGAAATTTTCATTTTTGACCAAAATCGACAGGTCCGGGGCTTAGGGAATTTCTCATATGCCACAAAATGGTTGAAGCTCCTGTTCAAAAATAATGCTCCGAAATAAACTTCTGTCACCTTAGTGATACATTCTGGGATAGTACCTAAAGTTTAAAGCAGAAATTGGGGCACTTTTGATATTTTAATTTTTGACCAAAATCGACAGGTCCGGGGCTTAGGGAATTTCTCATATGCCACAAAACGTTTGAAGCTCCTGTTAAAAAATGATGCTCCGAAATCAACTTCTGTCACCTTAGTGATACATTTTGGGATAGTACCTAAAGTTTAAAGCAGAAATTGGGGCACTTTTGAAATTTTCATTTTTGACCAAAATCGACAGGTCCGGGGCTTAGGGAATTTCTCATATGCCACAAAACGTTTGAAGCTCCTGTTCAAAAATGATGCTCCGAAATCAATTTCTGTCACCTTAGTGATACATTTTGGGATAGTACCTAAAGTTTAAAGCAGAAATTGGGGCACTTTTGAAGTTTTCATTTTTGACCAAAATCGACAGGTCCGGGGCTTAGGGAATTTCTCATATGCCACATAACGGTTGAAGCTCCTGTTCAAAAATGATGCTCCGAAATCAACTTCTGTCACCTTAGTGATACATTTTGGAATAGTACCTGAAGTTTAAAGCAGAAATTGGGGCACTTTTGAAATTTTAATTTTTGACCAAAATCGACAGGTCCGGGGCTTAGGGAATTTCTCATATGCCACAAAACGGTTGAAGCTCCTGTTCAAAAATAATGCTCCGAAATCAACTTCTGTCACCTTAGTTATACATTCTGGGATAGTACCTAAAGTTTAAAGCAGAAATTGGGGCACTTTTGAAATTTTCATTTTTGACCAAAATCGACAGGTCCGGGGCTTAGGGAATTTCTCATATGCCACAAAACGGTTGAAGCTCCTGTTCAAAAATAATGCTCCGAAATCAACTTCTGTCACCTTAGTGATACATTTTGGGATAGTACCTAAAGTTTAAAGCAGAAATTGGGGTACTTTTGAAATTTTAATTTTTGACCAAAATCGACATGTCCGGGGCTTAGGGAATTTCTCATATGCCACAAAACGGTTGAAGGTCCTGTTCAAAAATAATGCTCCGAAATCAACTTCTGTCACCTTAGTGATACATTCTGGGATAGTACCTAAAGTTTAAAGCAGAAATTGGGGCACTTTTGAAATTTTCATTTTTAACCAAAATCGACAGGTCCGGGGCTTAGGGAATTTATCATATGCCACAAAACGGTTGAAGCTCCTGTTAAAAAATGATGCTCCGAAATCAACTTCTGTCACCTTAGTGATACATTTTGGGATAGTACCTAAAGTTTAAAGCAGAAATTGGGGCACTTTTGAAATTTTCATTTTTGACCAAAATCGACAGGTCCGGCGCTTAGGGAATTTCTCATATGCTACAAAACGGTTCAAGCTCCTGTTCAAAAATGATGCTCCGAAATCAACTTCTGTCACCTTAATGATACATTCTGGGATAGTACCTAAAGTTTAAAGCAGAAATTGGGGCACTTTTGAAATTTTCATTTTTGACCAAAATCGACAGGTCCGGGGCTTAGGGAATTTCTCATATGCCACAAAACGGTTGAAGCTCCTGTTCAAAAATAATGCTCCGAAATCAACTTCTGTCACCTTAGTGATACATTTTGGGATAGTACCTAAAGTTTAAAGCAGAAATTGGGGTACTTTTGAAATTTTAATTTTTGACCAAAATCGACAGGTCCGGGGCTTAGGGAATTTCTCATATGCCACAAAACGGTTGAAGCTCCTGTTCAAAAATAATGCTCCGAAATCAACTTCTGTCACCTTAGTTATATATTCTGGGATAGTACCTAAAGTTTAAAGCAGAAATTGGGGCACTTTTGAAATTTTCATTTTTGACCAAAATCGACAGGTCCGGGGCTTAGGGAATTTCTCATATGCCACAAAACGGTTGAAGCTCCTGTTCAAAAATGATGCTCCGAAATCAACTTCTGTCACCTTAGTGATACATTTTGGAATAGTACCTGAAGTTTAAAGCAGAAATTGGGGCACTTTTGAAATTTTAATTTTTGACCAAAATCGACAGGTCCGGGGCTTAGGGAATTTCTCATATGCCACAAAATGGTTGAAGCTCCTGTTCAAAAATAATGCTCCGAAATCAACTTCTGTCACCTTAGTGATACATTTTGGGATAGTACCTAAAGTTTAAAGCAGAAATTGGGGCACTTTTGAAGTTTTCATTTTTGACCAAAATTGACAGGTCCGGGGCTTAGGGAATTTCTCATATGCCACAAAACGGTTGAAGCTCCTGATAAAAAATGATGCTCCGAAATCAACTTCTGTCACCTTAGTGATACATTTTGGGATAGTACCTAAAGTTTAAAGCAGAAATTGGGGCACTTTTGATATTTTCATTTTTGACCAAAATCGACAGGTCCGGGGCTTAGGGAATTTCTCATATGCCACAAAACGTTTGAAGCTCCTGTTCAAAAATGATGCTCCGAAATCAACTTCTGTCACCTTAGTGATACATTTTGGGATAGTACCTAAAGTTTAAAGCAGAAATTGGGGCACTTTTGAAGTTTTCATTTTTGACCAAAATCGACAGGTCCGGGGCTTAGGGAATTTCTCATATGCCACAAAACGGTTGAAGCTCCTGTTAAAAAATGATGCTCCGAAATCAACTTCTGTCACCTTAGTGATACATTTTGGGATAGTACCTAAAGTTTAAAGCAGAAATTGGGGCACTTTTGATATTTTAATTTTTGACCAAAATCGACAGGTCCGGGGCTTAGGGAATTTCTCATATGCCACAAAACGTTTGAAGCTCCTGTTAAAAAATGATGCTCCGAAATCAACTTCTGTCACCTTAGTGATACATTTTGGGATAGTACCTAAAGTTTAAAGCAGAAATTGGGGCACTTTTGAAATTTTCATTTTTGACCAAAATCGACAGGTCCGGGGCTTAGGGAATTTCTCATATGCCACAAAACGTTTGAAGCTCCTGTTCAAAAATGATGCTCCGAAATCAATTTCTGTCACCTTAGTGATACATTTTGGGATAGTACCTAAAGTTTAAAGCAGAAATTGGGGCACTTTTGAAGTTTTCATTTTTGACCAAAATCGACAGGTCCGGGGCTTAGGGAATTTCTCATATGCCACAAAACGTTTGAAGCTCCTGTTCAAAAATGATGCTCCGAAATCAATTTCTGTCACCTTAGTTATACATTCTGGGATAGTACCTAAAGTTTAAAGCAGAAATTGGGGCACTTTTGAAGTTTTCATTTTTGACCAAAATCGACAGGTCCGGGGCTTAGGGAATTTCTCATATGCCACAAAACGGTTGAAGCTCCTGTTAAAAAATGATGCTCCGAAATCAACTTCTGTCACCTTAGTGATACATTTTGGGATAGTACCTAAAGTTTAAAGCAGAAATTGGGGCACTTTTGAAATTTTCATTTTTGACCAAAATTGACAGGTCCGGGGCTTAGGGAATTTCTCATATGCCACAAAACGGTTGAAGCTCCTGATAAAAAATGATGCTCCGAAATCAACTTCTGTCACCTTAGTGATACATTTTGGGATAGTACCTAAAGTTTAAAGCAGAAATTGGGGCACTTTTGATATTTTCATTTTTGACCAAAATCGACAGGTCCGGGGCTTAGGGAATTTCTCATATGCCACAAAACGTTTGAAGCTCCTGTTCAAAAATGATGCTCCGAAATCAACTTCTGTCACCTTAGTGATACATTTTGGGATAGTACCTAAAGTTTAAAGCAGAAATTGGGGCACTTTTGAAGTTTTCATTTTTGACCAAAATCGACAGGTCCGGGGCTTAGGGAATTTCTCATATGCCACAAAACGGTTGAAGCTCCTGTTAAAAAATGATGCTCCGAAATCAACTTCTGTCACCTTAGTGATACATTTTGGGATAGTACCTAAAGTTTAAAGCAGAAATTGGGGCACTTTTGATATTTTAATTTTTGACCAAAATCGACAGGTCCGGGGCTTAGGGAATTTCTCATATGCCACAAAACGTTTGAAGCTCCTGTTAAAAAATGATGCTCCGAAATCAACTTCTGTCACCTTAGTGATACATTTTGGGATAGTACCTAAAGTTTAAAGCAGAAATTGGGGCACTTTTGAAATTTTCATTTTTGACCAAAATCGACAGGTCCGGGGCTTAGGGAATTTCTCATATGCCACAAAACGTTTGAAGCTCCTGTTCAAAAATGATGCTCCGAAATCAATTTCTGTCACCTTAGTGATACATTTTGGGATAGTACCTAAAGTTTAAAGCAGAAATTGGGGCACTTTTGAAGTTTTCATTTTTGACCAAAATCGACAGGTCCGGGGCTTAGGGAATTTCTCATATGCCACAAAACGTTTGAAGCTCCTGTTCAAAAATGATGCTCCGAAATCAATTTCTGTCACCTTAGTTATACATTCTGGGATAGTACCTAAAGTTTAAAGCAGAAATTGGGGCACTTTTGAAATTTTCATTTTTGACCAAAATCGACAGGTCCGGGGCTTAGGGAATTTCTCATATGCCACAAAACGGTTGAAGCTCCTGTTCAAAAATAATGCTCCGAAATCAACTTCTGTCACCTTAGTGATACATTTTGGGATAGTACCTAAAGTTTAAAGCAGAAATTGGGGTACTTTTGAAATTTTAATTTTTGACCAAAATCGACAGGTCCGGGGCTTAGGGAATTTCTCATATGCCACAAAACGGTTGAAGCTCCTGTTCAAAAATGATGCTCCGAAATCAACTTCTGTCACCTTAGTGATACATTTTGGAATAGTACCTGAAGTTTAAAGCAGAAATTGGGGCACTTTTGAAATTTTAATTTTTGACCAAAATCGACAGGTCCGGGGCTTAGGGAATTTCTCATATGCCACAAAACGGTTGAAGCTCCTCTTCAAAAATGATGCTCCGAAATCAACTTCTGTCACCTTAGTGATACATTCTGGGATAGTACCTAAAGTTTAAAGCAGAAATTGGGGCACTTTTGAAATTTTCATTTTTGACCAAAATCGACAGGTCCGAGGCTTAGGGAATTTCTCATATGCCACAAAATGGTTGAAGCTCCTGTTCAAAAATGATGCTCCGAAATCAACTTCTGTCACCTTAGTGATACATTTTGGGATAGTACCTAAAGTTTAAAGCAGAAATTGGGGCACTTTTGAAATTTTCATTTTTGACCAAAATCGACAGGTCCGGGGCTTAGGGAATTTCTCATATGCCACAAAATGGTTGAAGCTCCTGTTCAAAAATAATGCTCCGAAATAAACTTCTGTCACCTTAGTGATACATTCTGGGATAGTACCTAAAGTTTAAAGCAGAAATTGGGGCACTTTTGATATTTTAATTTTTGACCAAAATCGACAGGTCCGGGGCTTAGGGAATTTCTCATATGCCACAAAACGTTTGAAGCTCCTGTTAAAAAATGATGCTCCGAAATCAACTTCTGTCACCTTAGTGATACATTTTGGGATAGTACCTAAAGTTTAAAGCAGAAATTGGGGCACTTTTGAAATTTTCATTTTTGACCAAAATCGACAGGTCCGGGGCTTAGGGAATTTCTCATATGCCACAAAACGTTTGAAGCTCCTGTTCAAAAATGATGCTCCGAAATCAATTTCTGTCACCTTAGTGATACATTTTGGGATAGTACCTAAAGTTTAAAGCAGAAATTGGGGCACTTTTGAAGTTTTCATTTTTGACCAAAATCGACAGGTCCGGGGCTTAGGGAATTTCTCATATGCCACATAACGGTTGAAGCTCCTGTTCAAAAATGATGCTCCGAAATCAACTTCTGTCACCTTAGTGATACATTTTGGAATAGTACCTGAAGTTTAAAGCAGAAATTGGGGCACTTTTGAAATTTTAATTTTTGACCAAAATCGACAGGTCCGGGGCTTAGGGAATTTCTCATATGCCACAAAACGGTTGAAGCTCCTGTTCAAAAATAATGCTCCGAAATCAACTTCTGTCACCTTAGTTATACATTCTGGGATAGTACCTAAAGTTTAAAGCAGAAATTGGGGCACTTTTGAAATTTTCATTTTTGACCAAAATCGACAGGTCCGGGGCTTAGGGAATTTCTCATATGCCACAAAACGGTTGAAGCTCCTGTTCAAAAATAATGCTCCGAAATCAACTTCTGTCACCTTAGTGATACATTTTGGGATAGTACCTAAAGTTTAAAGCAGAAATTGGGGTACTTTTGAAATTTTAATTTTTGACCAAAATCGACATGTCCGGGGCTTAGGGAATTTCTCATATGCCACAAAACGGTTGAAGGTCCTGTTCAAAAATAATGCTCCGAAATCAACTTCTGTCACCTTAGTGATACATTCTGGGATAGTACCTAAAGTTTAAAGCAGAAATTGGGGCACTTTTGAAATTTTCATTTTTAACCAAAATCGACAGGTCCGGGGCTTAGGGAATTTATCATATGCCACAAAACGGTTGAAGCTCCTGTTAAAAAATGATGCTCCGAAATCAACTTCTGTCACCTTAGTGATACATTTTGGGATAGTACCTAAAGTTTAAAGCAGAAATTGGGGCACTTTTGAAATTTTCATTTTTGACCAAAATCGACAGGTCCGGCGCTTAGGGAATTTCTCATATGCTACAAAACGGTTCAAGCTCCTGTTCAAAAATGATGCTCCGAAATCAACTTCTGTCACCTTAATGATACATTCTGGGATAGTACCTAAAGTTTAAAGCAGAAATTGGGGCACTTTTGAAATTTTCATTTTTGACCAAAATCGACAGGTCCGGGGCTTAGGGAATTTCTCATATGCCACAAAACGGTTGAAGCTCCTGTTCAAAAATAATGCTCCGAAATCAACTTCTGTCACCTTAGTGATACATTTTGGGATAGTACCTAAAGTTTAAAGCAGAAATTGGGGTACTTTTGAAATTTTAATTTTTGACCAAAATCGACAGGTCCGGGGCTTAGGGAATTTCTCATATGCCACAAAACGGTTGAAGCTCCTGTTCAAAAATAATGCTCCGAAATCAACTTCTGTCACCTTAGTTATATATTCTGGGATAGTACCTAAAGTTTAAAGCAGAAATTGGGGCACTTTTGAAATTTTCATTTTTGACCAAAATCGACAGGTCCGGGGCTTAGGGAATTTCTCATATGCCACAAAACGGTTGAAGCTCCTGTTCAAAAATGATGCTCCGAAATCAACTTCTGTCACCTTAGTGATACATTTTGGAATAGTACCTGAAGTTTAAAGCAGAAATTGGGGCACTTTTGAAATTTTAATTTTTGACCAAAATCGACAGGTCCGGGGCTTAGGGAATTTCTCATATGCCACAAAATGGTTGAAGCTCCTGTTCAAAAATAATGCTCCGAAATCAACTTCTGTCACCTTAGTGATACATTTTGGGATAGTACCTAAAGTTTAAAGCAGAAATTGGGGCACTTTTGAAGTTTTCATTTTTGACCAAAATCGACAGGTCCGGGGCTTAGGGAATTTCTCATATGCCACAAAACGGTTGAAGCTCCTGTTCAAAAATAATGCTCCGAAATCAACTTCTGTCACCTTAGTGATACATTTTGGGATAGTACCTAAAGTTTAAAGCAGAAATTGGGGCACTTTTGAAATTTTCATTTTTGACCAAAATCGACAGGTCCGGGGCTTAGGGAATTTCTCATATGCCACAAAATGGTTGAAGCTCCTGTTCAAAAATAATGCTCCGAAATAAACTTCTGTCACCTTAGTGATACATTCTGGGATAGTACCTAAAGTTTAAAGCAGAAATTGGGGCACTTTTGATATTTTAATTTTTGACCAAAATCGACAGGTCCGGGGCTTAGGGAATTTCTCATATGCCACAAAACGTTTGAAGCTCCTGTTAAAAAATGATGCTCCGAAATCAACTTCTGTCACCTTAGTGATACATTTTGGGATAGTACCTAAAGTTTAAAGCAGAAATTGGGGCACTTTTGAAATTTTCATTTTTGACCAAAATCGACAGGTCCGGGGCTTAGGGAATTTCTCATATGATACAAAACGTTTGAAGCTCCTGTTCAAAAATGATGCTCCGAAATC
Organism: Pseudophryne corroboree; assembly: GCF_028390025.1. Taxonomy (NCBI): domain Eukaryota; kingdom Metazoa; phylum Chordata; class Amphibia; order Anura; family Myobatrachidae; genus Pseudophryne; species Pseudophryne corroboree. The sequence continues at coordinate 82,232 of NW_026968030.1, read as the reverse complement.
AATTTCTGTCACCTTAGTGATACATTTTGGGATAGTACCTAAAGTTTAAAGCAGAAATTGGGGCACTTTTGAAGTTTTCATTTTTGACCAAAATCGACAGGTCCGGGGCTTAGGGAATTTCTCATATGCCACATAACGGTTGAAGCTCCTGTTCAAAAATGATGCTCCGAAATCAACTTCTGTCACCTTAGTGATACATTTTGGAATAGTACCTGAAGTTTAAAGCAGAAATTGGGGCACTTTTGAAATTTTAATTTTTGACCAAAATCGACAGGTCCGGGGCTTAGGGAATTTCTCATATGCCACAAAACGGTTGAAGCTCCTGTTCAAAAATAATGCTCCGAAATCAACTTCTGTCACCTTAGTTATACATTCTGGGATAGTACCTAAAGTTTAAAGCAGAAATTGGGGCACTTTTGAAATTTTCATTTTTGACCAAAATCGACAGGTCCGGGGCTTAGGGAATTTCTCATATGCCACAAAACGGTTGAAGCTCCTGTTCAAAAATAATGCTCCGAAATCAACTTCTGTCACCTTAGTGATACATTTTGGGATAGTACCTAAAGTTTAAAGCAGAAATTGGGGTACTTTTGAAATTTTAATTTTTGACCAAAATCGACATGTCCGGGGCTTAGGGAATTTCTCATATGCCACAAAACGGTTGAAGGTCCTGTTCAAAAATAATGCTCCGAAATCAACTTCTGTCACCTTAGTGATACATTCTGGGATAGTACCTAAAGTTTAAAGCAGAAATTGGGGCACTTTTGAAATTTTCATTTTTAACCAAAATCGACAGGTCCGGGGCTTAGGGAATTTATCATATGCCACAAAACGGTTGAAGCTCCTGTTAAAAAATGATGCTCCGAAATCAACTTCTGTCACCTTAGTGATACATTTTAGGATAGTACCTAAAGTTTAAAGCTGAAATTGGGGCACTTTTGAAATTTTCATTTTTGACCAAAATCGACAGGTCTGGCGCTTAGGGAATTTCTCATATGCTACAAAACGGTTGAAGCTCCTGTTCAAAAATGATGCTCCGAAATCAACTTCTGTCACCTTAATGATACATTCTGGGATAGTACCTAAAGTTTAAAGCAGAAATTGGGGCACTTTTGAAATTTTCATTTTTGACCAAAATCGACAGGTCCGGGGCTTAGGGAATTTCTCATATGCCACAAAACGGTTGAAGCTCCTGTTCAAAAATGATGCTCCGAAATCAACTTCTGTCACCTTAGTGATACATTTTGGAATAGTACCTGAAGTTTAAAGCAGAAATTGGTGCACTTTTGAAATTTTAATTTTTGACCAAAATCGACAGGTCCGGGGCTTAGGGAATTTCTCATATGCCACAAAACGGTTGAAGCTCCTGTTCAAAAATAATGCTCCGAAATCAACTTCTGTCACCTTAGTTATACATTCTGGGATAGTACCTAAAGTTTAAAGCAGAGATTGGGGCACTTTTGAAATTTTCATTTTTGACCAAAATCGACAGGTCCGGGGCTTAGGGAATTTCTCATATGCCACAAAACGGTTGAAGCTCCTGTTCAAAAATAATGCTCCGAAATCAACTTCTGTCACCTTAGTGATACATTTTGGGATAGTACCTAAAGTTTAAAGCAGAAATTGGGGTACTTTTGAAATTTTAATTTTTGACCAAAATCGACAGGTCCGGGGCTTAGGGAATTTCTCATATGCCACAAAACGGTTGAAGCTCCTGTTCAAAAATAATGCTCCGAAATCAACTTCTGTCACCTTAGTGATACATTTTGGGATAGTACCTAAAGTTTAAAGCAGAAATTGGGACACTTTTGAAATTTTCATTTTTGACCAAAATCGACAGGTCCGGGGCTTAGGGAATTTCTCATATGCCACAAAACGGTTGAAGCTCCTGTTAAAAAATGATGCTCCGAAATCAACTTCTGTCACCTTAGTGATACATTTTGGGATAGTACCTAAAGTTTAAAGCAGAAATTGGGGCACTTTTGATATTTTCATTTTTGACCAAAATCGACAGGTCCGGGGCTTAGGGAATTTCTCATATGCCACAAAACGTTTGAAGCTCCTGTTCAAAAATGATGCTCCGAAATCAACTTCTGTCACCTTAGTGATACATTTTGGGATAGTACCTAAAGTTTAAAGCAGAAATTGGGGCACTTTTGAAATTTTCATTTTTGACCAAAATCGACAGGTCTGGGGCTTAGGGAATTTCTCATATGCCACAAAACGTTTGAAGCTCCTGTTCAAAAATGATGCTCCGAAATCAACTTCTGTCACCTTAGTGATACATTTTGGGATAGTACCTAAAGTTTAAAGCAGAAATTGGGGCACTTTTGAAGTTTTCATTTTTGACCAAAATCGACAGGTCCGGGGCTTAGGGAATTTCTCATATGCCACAAAACGGTTGAAGCTCCTGTTAAAAAATGATGCTCCGAAATCAACTTCTGTCACCTTAGTGATACATTTTGGGATAGTACCTAAAGTTTAAAGCAGAAATTGGGGCACTTTTGATATTTTAATTTTTGACCAAAATCGACAGGTCCGGGGCTTAGGGAATTTCTCATATGCCACAAAACGTTTGAAGCTCCTGTTAAAAAATGATGCTCCGAAATCAACTTCTGTCACCTTAGTGATACATTTTGGGATAGTACCTAAAGTTTAAAGCAGAAATTGGGGCACTTTTGAAATTTTCATTTTTGACCAAAATCGACAGGTCCGGGGCTTAGGGAATTTCTCATATGCCACATAACGGTTGAAGCTCCTGTTCAAAAATGATGCTCCGAAATCAACTTCTGTCACCTTAGTGATACATTTTGGGATAGTACCTAAAGTTTAAAGCAGAAATTGGGGCACTTTTGATATTTTAATTTTTGACCAAAATCGACAGGTCCGGGGCTTAGGGAATTTCTCATATGCCACAAAACGTTTGAAGCTCCTGTTAAAAAATGATGCTCCGAAATCAACTTCTGTCACCTTAGTGATACATTTTGGGATAGTACCTAAAGTTTAAAGCAGAAATTGGGGCACTTTTGAAATTTTCATTTTTGACCAAAATCGACAGGTCCGGGGCTTAGGGAATTTCTCATATGCCACAAAACGTTTGAAGCTCCAGTTCAAAAATGATGCTCCGAAATCAATTTCTGTCACCTTAGTGATACATTTTGGGATAGTACCTAAAGTTTAAAGCAGAAATTGGGGCACTTTTGAAGTTTTCATTTTTGACCAAAATCGACAGGTCCGGGGCTTAGGGAATTTCTCATATGCCACATAACGGTTGAAGCTCCTGTTCAAAAATGATGCTCCGAAATCAACTTCTGTCACCTTAGTGATACATTTTGGAATAGTACCTGAAGTTTAAAGCAGAAATTGGGGCACTTTTGAAATTTTAATTTTTGACCAAAATCGACAGGTCCGGGGCTTAGGGAATTTCTCATATGCCACAAAACGGTTGAAGCTCCTGTTCAAAAATAATGCTCCGAAATCAACTTCTGTCACCTTAGTTATACATTCTGGGATAGTACCTAAAGTTTAAAGCAGAAATTGGGGCACTTTTGAAATTTTCATTTTTGACCAAAATCGACAGGTCCGGGGCTTAGGGAATTTCTCATATGCCACAAAACGGTTGAAGCTCCTGTTCAAAAATAATGCTCCGAAATCAACTTCTGTCACCGTAGTGATACATTTTGGGATAGTACCTAAAGTTTAAAGCAGAAATTGGGGTACTTTTGAAATTTTAATTTTTGACCAAAATCGACAGGTCCGGGGCTTAGGGAATTTCTCATATGCCACAAAACGGTTGAAGGTCCTGTTCAAAAATAATGCTCCGAAATCAACTTCTGTCACCTTAGTGATACATTCTGGGATAGTACCTAAAGTTTAAAGCAGAAATTGGGGCACTTTTGAAATTTTCTTTTTTGACCAAAATCGACAGGTCCGGGGCTTAGGGAATTTCTCATATGCCACAAAACGGTTGAAGCTCCTGTTAAAAAATGATGCTCCGAAATCAACTTCTGTCACCTTAGTGATACATTTTGGGATAGTACCTAAAGTTTAAAGCAGAAATTGGGGCACTTTTGAAATTTTCATTTTTGACCAAAATCGACAGGTCCGGCGCTTAGGGAATTTCTCATATGCTACAAAACGGTTGAAGCTCCTGTTCAAAAATGATGCTCCGAAATCAACTTCTGTCACCTTAATGATACATTCTGGGATAGTACCTAAAGTTTAAAGCAGAAATTGGGGCACTTTTGAAATTTTCATTTTTGACCAAAATCGACAGGTCCGGGGCTTAGGGAATTTCTCATATGCCACAAAACGGTTGAAGCTCCTGTTCAAAAATGATGCTCCGAAATCAACTTCTGTCACCTTAGTGATACATTTTGGAATAGTACCTGAAGTTTAAAGCAGAAATTGGTGCACTTTTGAAATTTTAATTTTTGACCAAAATAGACAGGTCCGGGGCTTAGGGAATTTCTCATATGCCACAAAACGGTTGAAGCTCCTGTTCAAAAATAATGCTCCGAAATCAACTTCTGTCACCTTAGTTATACATTCTGGGATAGTACCTAAAGTTTAAAGCAGAGATTGGGGTACTTTTGAAATTTTCATTTTTGACCAAAATCGACAGGTCCGGGGCTTAGGGAATTTCTCATATGCCACAAAACGGTTGAAGCTCCTGTTCAAAAATAATGCTCCGAAATCAACTTCTGTCACCTTAGTGATACATTTTGGGATAGTACCTAAAGTTTAAAGCAGAAATTGGGGTACTTTTGAAATTTTAATTTTTGACCAAAATCGACAGGTCCGGGGCTTAGGGAATTTCTCATATGCCACAAAACTGTTGAAGCTCCTGTTCAAAAATAATGCTCCGAAATCAACTTCTGTCACCTTAGTGATACATTTTGGGATAGTACCTAAAGTTTAAAGCAGAAATTGGGGTACTTTTGAAATTTTAATTTTTGACCAAAATCGACAGGTCCGGGGCTTAGGGAATTTCTCATATGCCACAAAACGGTTGAAGCTCCTGTTCAAAAATAATGCTCCGAAATCAACTTCTGTCACCTTAGTGATACATTTTGGGATAGTACCTAAAGTTTAAAGCAGAAATTGGGACACTTTTGAAATTTTCATTTTTGACCAAAATCGACAGGTCCGGGGCTTAGGGAATTTCTCATATGTCACAAAACGGTTGAAGCTCCTGTTAAAAAATGATGCTCCGAAATCAACTTCTGTCACCTTAGTGATACATTTTGGGATAGTACCTAAAGTTTAAAGCAGAAATTGGGGCACTTTTGATATTTTCATTTTTGACCAAAATCGACAGGTCCGGGGCTTAGGGAATTTCTCATATGCCACAAAACGTTTGAAGCTCCTGTTCAAAAATGATGCTCCGAAATCAACTTCTGTCACCTTAGTGATACATTTTGGGATAGTACCTAAAGTTTAAAGCAGAAATTGGGGCACTTTTGAAATTTTCATTTTTGACCAAAATCGACAGGTCTGGGGCTTAGGGAATTTCTCATATGCCACAAAACGTTTGAAGCTCCTGTTCAAAAATGATGCTCCGAAATCAACTTCTGTCACCTTAGTGATACATTTTGGGATAGTACCTAAAGTTTAAAGCAGAAATTGGGGCACTTTTGAAGTTTTCATTTTTGACCAAAATCGACAGGTCCGGGGCTTAGGGAATTTCTCATATGCCACAAAACGGTTGAAGCTCCTGTTAAAAAATGATGCTCCGAAATCAACTTCTGTCACCTTAGTGATACATTTTGGGATAGTACCTAAAGTTTAAAGCAGAAATTGGGGCACTTTTGATATTTTAATTTTTGACCAAAATCGACAGGTCCGGGGCTTAGGGAATTTCTCATATGCCACAAAACGTTTGAAGCTCCTGTTAAAAAATGATGCTCCGAAATCAACTTCTGTCACCTTAGTGATACATTTTGGGATAGTACCTAAAGTTTAAAGCAGAAATTGGGGCACTTTTGAAATTTTCATTTTTGACCAAAATCGACAGGTCCGGGGCTTAGGGAATTTCTCATATGCCACAAAACGTTTGAAGCTCCAGTTCAAAAATGATGCTCCGAAATCAATTTCTGTCACCTTAGTGATACATTTTGGGATAGTACCTAAAGTTTAAAGCAGAAATTGGGGCACTTTTGAAGTTTTCATTTTTGACCAAAATCGACAGGTCCGGGGCTTAGGGAATTTCTCATATGCCACATAACGGTTGAAGCTCCTGTTCAAAAATGATGCTCCGAAATCAACTTCTGTCACCTTAGTGATACATTTTGGGATAGTACCTAAAGTTTAAAGCAGAAATTGGGGCACTTTTGATATTTTAATTTTTGACCAAAATCGACAGGTCCGGGGCTTAGGGAATTTCTCATATGCCACAAAACGTTTGAAGCTCCTGTTAAAAAATGATGCTCCGAAATCAACTTCTGTCACCTTAGTGATACATTTTGGGATAGTACCTAAAGTTTAAAGCAGAAATTGGGGCACTTTTGAAATTTTCATTTTTGACCAAAATCGACAGGTCCGGGGCTTAGGGAATTTCTCATATGCCACAAAACGTTTGAAGCTCCAGTTCAAAAATGATGCTCCGAAATCAATTTCTGTCACCTTAGTGATACATTTTGGGATAGTACCTAAAGTTTAAAGCAGAAATTGGGGCACTTTTGAAGTTTTCATTTTTGACCAAAATCGACAGGTCCGGGGCTTAGGGAATTTCTCATATGCCACATAACGGTTGAAGCTCCTGTTCAAAAATGATGCTCCGAAATCAACTTCTGTCACCTTAGTGATACATTTTGGAATAGTACCTGAAGTTTAAAGCAGAAATTGGGGCACTTTTGAAATTTTAATTTTTGACCAAAATCGACAGGTCCGGGGCTTAGGGAATTTCTCATATGCCACAAAACGGTTGAAGCTCCTGTTCAAAAATAATGCTCCGAAATCAACTTCTGTCACCTTAGTTATACATTCTGGGATAGTACCTAAAGTTTAAAGCAGAAATTGGGGCACTTTTGAAATTTTCATTTTTGACCAAAATCGACAGGTCCGGGGCTTAGGGAATTTCTCATATGCCACAAAACGGTTGAAGCTCCTGTTCAAAAATAATGCTCCGAAATCAACTTCTGTCACCGTAGTGATACATTTTGGGATAGTACCTAAAGTTTAAAGCAGAAATTGGGGTACTTTTGAAATTTTAATTTTTGACCAAAATCGACAGGTCCGGGGCTTAGGGAATTTCTCATATGCCACAAAACGGTTGAAGGTCCTGTTCAAAAATAATGCTCCGAAATCAACTTCTGTCACCTTAGTGATACATTCTGGGATAGTACCTAAAGTTTAAAGCAGAAATTGGGGCACTTTTGAAATTTTCTTTTTTGACCAAAATCGACAGGTCCGGGGCTTAGGGAATTTCTCATATGCCACAAAACGGTTGAAGCTCCTGTTAAAAAATGATGCTCCGAAATCAACTTCTGTCACCTTAGTGATACATTTTGGGATAGTACCTAAAGTTTAAAGCAGAAATTGGGGCACTTTTGAAATTTTCATTTTTGACCAAAATCGACAGGTCCGGCGCTTAGGGAATTTCTCATATGCTACAAAACGGTTGAAGCTCCTGTTCAAAAATGATGCTCCGAAATCAACTTCTGTCACCTTAATGATACATTCTGGGATAGTACCTAAAGTTTAAAGCAGAAATTGGGGCACTTTTGAAATTTTCATTTTTGACCAAAATCGACAGGTCCGGGGCTTAGGGAATTTCTCATATGCCACAAAACGGTTGAAGCTCCTGTTCAAAAATGATGCTCCGAAATCAACTTCTGTCACCTTAGTGATACATTTTGGAATAGTACCTGAAGTTTAAAGCAGAAATTGGTGCACTTTTGAAATTTTAATTTTTGACCAAAATCGACAGGTCCGGGGCTTAGGGAATTTCTCATATGCCACAAAACGGTTGAAGCTCCTGTTCAAAAATAATGCTCCGAAATCAACTTCTGTCACCTTAGTTATACATTCTGGGATAGTACCTAAAGTTTAAAGCAGAGATTGGGGTACTTTTGAAATTTTCATTTTTGACCAAAATCGACAGGTCCGGGGCTTAGGGAATTTCTCATATGCCACAAAACGGTTGAAGCTCCTGTTCAAAAATAATGCTCCGAAATCAACTTCTGTCACCTTAGTGATACATTTTGGGATAGTACCTAAAGTTTAAAGCAGAAATTGGGGTACTTTTGAAATTTTAATTTTTGACCAAAATCGACAGGTCCGGGGCTTAGGGAATTTCTCATATACCACAAAACTGTTGAAGCTCCTGTTCAAAAATAATGCTCCGAAATCAACTTCTGTCACCTTAGTGATACATTTTGGGATAGTACCTAAAGTTTAAAGCAGAAATTGGGACACTTTTGAAATTTTCATTTTTGACCAAAATCGACAGGTCCGGGGCTTAGGGAATTTCTCATATGCCACAAAACGGTTGAAGCTCCTGTTAAAAAATGATGCTCCGAAATCAACTTCTGTCACCTTAGTGATACATTTTGGGATAGTACCTAAAGTTTAAAGCAGAAATTGGGGCACTTTTGATATTTTCATTTTTGACCAAAATCGACAGGTCCGGGGCTTAGGGAATTTCTCATATGCCACAAAACGTTTGAAGCTCCTGTTAAAAAATGATGCTCCGAAATCAACTTCTGTCACCTTAGTGATACATTTTGGGATAGTACCTAAAGTTTAAAGCAGAAATTGGGGCACTTTTGAAATTTTCATTTTTGACCAAAATCGACAGGTCCGGGGCTTAGGGAATTTCTCATATGCCACAAAACGTTTGAAGCTCCAGTTCAAAAATGATGCTCCGAAATCAATTTCTGTCACCTTAGTGATACATTTTGGGATAGTACCTAAAGTTTAAAGCAGAAATTGGGGCACTTTTGAAGTTTTCATTTTTGACCAAAATCGACAGGTCCGGGGCTTAGGGAATTTCTCATATGCCACATAACGGTTGAAGCTCCTGTTCAAAAATGATGCTCCGAAATCAACTTCTGTCACCTTAGTGATACATTTTGGGATAGTACCTAAAGTTTAAAGCAGAAATTGGGGCACTTTTGATATTTTAATTTTTGACCAAAATCGACAGGTCCGGGGCTTAGGGAATTTCTCATATGCCACAAAACGTTTGAAGCTCCTGTTAAAAAATGATGCTCCGAAATCAACTTCTGTCACCTTAGTGATACATTTTGGGATAGTACCTAAAGTTTAAAGCAGAAATTGGGGCACTTTTGAAATTTTCATTTTTGACCAAAATCGACAGGTCCGGGGCTTAGGGAATTTCTCATATGCCACAAAACGTTTGAAGCTCCAGTTCAAAAATGATGCTCCGAAATCAATTTCTGTCACCTTAGTGATACATTTTGGGATAGTACCTAAAGTTTAAAGCAGAAATTGGGGCACTTTTGAAGTTTTCATTTTTGACCAAAATCGACAGGTCCGGGGCTTAGGGAATTTCTCATATGCCACATAACGGTTGAAGCTCCTGTTCAAAAATGATGCTCCGAAATCAACTTCTGTCACCTTAGTGATACATTTTGGAATAGTACCTGAAGTTTAAAGCAGAAATTGGGGCACTTTTGAAATTTTAATTTTTGACCAAAATCGACAGGTCCGGGGCTTAGGGAATTTCTCATATGCCACAAAACGGTTGAAGCTCCTGTTCAAAAATAATGCTCCGAAATCAACTTCTGTCACCTTAGTTATACATTCTGGGATAGTACCTAAAGTTTAAAGCAGAAATTGGGGCACTTTTGAAATTTTCATTTTTGACCAAAATCGACAGGTCCGGGGCTTAGGGAATTTCTCATATGCCACAAAACGGTTGAAGCTCCTGTTCAAAAATAATGCTCCGAAATCAACTTCTGTCACCGTAGTGATACATTTTGGGATAGTACCTAAAGTTTAAAGCAGAAATTGGGGTACTTTTGAAATTTTAATTTTTGACCAAAATCGACAGGTCCGGGGCTTAGGGAATTTCTCATATGCCACAAAACGGTTGAAGGTCCTGTTCAAAAATAATGCTCCGAAATCAACTTCTGTCACCTTAGTGATACATTCTGGGATAGTACCTAAAGTTTAAAGCAGAAATTGGGGCACTTTTGAAATTTTCATTTTTGACCAAAATCGACAGGTCCGGGGCTTAGGGAATTTCTCATATGCCACAAAACGGTTGAAGCTCCTGTTAAAAAATGATGCTCCGAAATCAACTTCTGTCACCTTAGTGATACATTTTGGGATAGTACCTAAAGTTTAAAGCAGAAATTGGGGCACTTTTGAAATTTTCATTTTTGACCAAAATCGACAGGTCCGGCGCTTAGGGAATTTCTCATATGCTACAAAACGGTTGAAGCTCCTGTTCAAAAATGATGCTCCGAAATCAACTTCTGTCACCTTAATGATACATTCTGGGATAGTACCTAAAGTTTAAAGCAGAAATTGGGGCACTTTTGAAATTTTCATTTTTGACCAAAATCGACAGGTCCGGGGCTTAGGGAATTTCTCATATGCCACAAAACGGTTGAAGCTCCTGTTCAAAAATGATGCTCCGAAATCAACTTCTGTCACCTTAGTGATACATTTTGGAATAGTACCTGAAGTTTAAAGTAGAAATTGGGGCACTTTTGAAATTTTAATTTTTGACCACAATCGACAGGTCCGGGGCTTAGGGAATTTCTCATATGCCACAAAACGGTTGAAGCTCCTGTTCAAAAATAATGCTCCGAAATCAACTTCTGTCACCTTAGTTATACATTCTGGGATAGTACCTAAAGTTTAAAGCAGAAATTGGGGCACTTTTGAAATTTTCATTTTTGACCAAAATCGACAGGTCCGGGGCTTAGGGAATTTCTCATATGCCACAAAACGTTTGAAGCTCCTGTTCAAAAATAATGCTCCGAAATCAACTTCTGTCACCTTAGTGATACATTTTGGGATAGTACCTAAAGTTTAAAGCAGAAATTGGGGTACTTTTGAAATTTTAATTTTTGACCAAAATCGACAGGTCCGGGGCTTAGGGAATTTCTCATATGCCACCAAACGGTTGAAGCTCCTGTTCAAAAATAATGCTCCGAAATCAACTTCTGTCACCTTAGTGATACATTCTGGGATAGTACCTAAAGTTTAAAGCAGAAATTGGGGCACTTTTGAAATTTTCATTTCTGACCAAAATCGACAGGTCCGGGGCTTAGGGAATTTCTCATATGCCACAAAACGTTTGAAGCTCCTGTTAAAAAATGATGCTCCGAAATCAACTTCTGTCACCTTAGTGATACATTTTGGGATAGTACCTAAAGTTTAAAGCAGAAATTGGGGCACTTTTGAAATTTTCATTTTTGACCAAAATCGACAGGTCCGGGGCTTAGGGAATTTCTCATATGCCACAAAACGTTTGAAGCTCCAGTTCAAAAATGATGCTCCGAAATCAATTTCTGTCACCTTAGTGATACATTTTGGGATAGTACCTAAAGTTTAAAGCAGAAATTGGGGCACTTTTGAAGTTTTCATTTTTGACCAAAATCGACAGGTCCGGGGCTTAGGGAATTTCTCATATGCCACATAACGGTTGAAGCTCCTGTTCAAAAATGATGCTCCGAAATCAACTTCTGTCACCTTAGTGATACATTTTGGGATAGTACCTAAAGTTTAAAGCAGAAATTGGGGCACTTTTGATATTTTAATTTTTGACCAAAATCGACAGGTCCGGGGCTTAGGGAATTTCTCATATGCCACAAAACGTTTGAAGCTCCTGTTCAAAAATGATGCTCCGAAATCAACTTCTGTCACCTTAGTGATACATTTTGGAATAGTACCTGAAGTTTAAAGTAGAAATTGGGGCACTTTTGAAATTTTAATTTTTGACCACAATCGACAGGTCCGGGGCTTAGGGAATTTCTCATATGCCACAAAACGGTTGAAGCTCCTGTTCAAAAATAATGCTCCGAAATCAACTTCTGTCACCTTAGTTATACATTCTGGGATAGTACCTAAAGTTTAAAGCAGAAATTGGGGCACTTTTGAAATTTTCATTTTTGACCAAAATCGACAGGTCCGGGGCTTAGGGAATTTCTCATATGCCACAAAACGTTTGAAGCTCCTGTTCAAAAATAATGCTCCGAAATCAACTTCTGTCACCTTAGTGATACATTTTGGGATAGTACCTAAAGTTTAAAGCAGAAATTGGGGTACTTTTGAAATTTTAATTTTTGACCAAAATCGACAGGTCCGGGGCTTAGGGAATTTCTCATATGCCACCAAACGGTTGAAGCTCCTGTTCAAAAATAATGCTCCGAAATCAACTTCTGTCACCTTAGTGATACATTCTGGGATAGTACCTAAAGTTTAAAGCAGAAATTGGGGCACTTTTGAAATTTTCATTTTTGACCAAAATCGACAGGTCCGGGGCTTAGGGAATTTCTCATATGCCACAAAACGTTTGAAGCTCCTGTTAAAAAATGATGCTCCGAAATCAACTTCTGTCACCTTAGTGATACATTTTGGGATAGTACCTAAAGTTTAAAGCAGAAATTGGGGCACTTTTGAAATTTTCATTTTTGACCAAAATCGACAGGTCCGGGGCTTAGGGAATTTCTCATATGCCACAAAACGTTTGAAGCTCCAGTTCAAAAATGATGCTCCGAAATCAATTTCTGTCACCTTAGTGATACATTTTGGGATAGTACCTAAAGTTTAAAGCAGAAATTGGGGCACTTTTGAAGTTTTCATTTTTGACCAAAATCGACAGGTCCGGGGCTTAGGGAATTTCTCATATGCCACATAACGGTTGAAGCTCCTGTTCAAAAATGATGCTCCGAAATCAACTTCTGTCACCTTAGTGATACATTTTGGGATAGTACCTAAAGTTTAAAGCAGAAATTGGGGCACTTTTGATATTTTAATTTTTGACCAAAATCGACAGGTCCGGGGCTTAGGGAATTTCTCATATGCCACAAAACGTTTGAAGCTCCTGTTAAAAAATGATGCTCCGAAATCAACTTCTGTCACCTTAGTGATACATTTTGGGATAGTACCTAAAGTTTAAAGCAGAAATTGGGGCACTTTTGAAATTTTCATTTTTGACCAAAATCGACAGGTCCGGGGCTTAGGGAATTTCTCATATGCCACAAAACGTTTGAAGCTCCAGTTCAAAAATGATGTTCCGAAATCAATTTCTGTCACCTTAGTGATACATTTTGGGATAGTACCTAAAGTTTAAAGCAGAAATTGGGGCACTTTTGAAGTTTTCATTTTTGACCAAAATCGACAGGTCCGGGGCTTAGGGAATTTCTCATATGCCACATAACGGTTGAAGCTCCTGTTCAAAAATGATGCTCCGAAATCAACTTCTGTCACCTTAGTGATACATTTTGGAATAGTACCTGAAGTTTAAAGCAGAAATTGGGGCACTTTTGAAATTTTAATTTTTGACCAAAATCGACAGGTCCGGGGCTTAGGGAATTTCTCATATGCCACAAAACGGTTGAAGCTCCTGTTCAAAAATAATGCTCCGAAATCAACTTCTGTCACCTTAGTTATACATTCTGGGATAGTACCTAAAGTTTAAAGCAGAAATTGGGGCACTTTTGAAATTTTCATTTTTGACCAAAATCGACAGGTCCGGGGCTTAGGGAATTTCTCATATGCCACAAAACGGTTGAAGCTCCTGCTCAAAAATAATGCTCCGAAATCAACTTCTGTCACCGTAGTGATACATTTTGGGATAGTACCTAAAGTTTAAAGCAGAAATTGGGGTACTTTTGAAATTTTAATTTTTGACCAAAATCGACAGGTCCGGGGCTTAGGGAATTTCTCATATGCCACAAAACGGTTGAAGGTCCTGTTCAAAAATAATGCTCCGAAATCAACTTCTGTCACCTTAGTGATACATTCTGGGATAGTACCTAAAGTTTAAAGCAGAAATTGGGGCACTTTTGAAATTTTCATTTTTGACCAAAATCGACAGGTCCGGGGCTTAGGGAATTTCTCATATGCCACAAAACGGTTGAAGCTCCTGTTAAAAAATGATGCTCCGAAATCAACTTCTGTCACCTTAGTGATACATTTTGGGATAGTACCTAAAGTTTAAAGCAGAAATTGGGGCACTTTTGAAATTTTCATTTTTGACCAAAATCGACAGGTCCGGCGCTTAGGGAATTTCTCATATGCTACAAAACGGTTGAAGCTCCTGTTCAAAAATGATGCTCCGAAATCAACTTCTGTCACCTTAATGATACATTCTGGGATAGTACCTAAAGTTTAAAGCAGAAATTGGGGCACTTTTGAAATTTTCATTTTTGACCAAAATCGACAGGTCCGGGGCTTAGGGAATTTCTCATATGCCACAAAACGGTTGAAGCTCCTGTTCAAAAATGATGCTCCGAAATCAACTTCTGTCACCTTAGTGATACATTTTGGAATAGTACCTGAAGTTTAAAGTAGAAATTGGGGCACTTTTGAAATTTTAATTTTTGACCACAATCGACAGGTCCGGGGCTTAGGGAATTTCTCATATGCCACAAAACGGTTGAAGCTCCTGTTCAAAAATAATGCTCCGAAATCAACTTCTGTCACCTTAGTTATACATTCTGGGATAGTACCTAAAGTTTAAAGCAGAAATTGGGGCACTTTTGAAATTTTCATTTTTGACCAAAATCGACAGGTCCGGGGCTTAGGGAATTTCTCATATGCCACAAAACGTTTGAAGCTCCTGTTCAAAAATAATGCTCCGAAATCAACTTCTGTCACCTTAGTGATACATTTTGGGATAGTACCTAAAGTTTAAAGCAGAAATTGGGGTACTTTTGAAATTTTAATTTTTGACCAAAATCGACAGGTCCGGGGCTTAGGGAATTTCTCATATGCCACCAAACGGTTGAAGCTCCTGTTCAAAAATAATGCTCCGAAATCAACTTCTGTCACCGTAGTGATACATTTTGGGATAGTACCTAAAGTTTAAAGCAGAAATTGGGGTACTTTTGAAATTTTAATTTTTGACCAAAATCGACAGGTCCGGGGCTTAGGGAATTTCTCATATGCCACAAAACGGTTGAAGGTCCTGTTCAAAAATAATGCTCCGAAATCAACTTCTGTCACCTTAGTGATACATTCTGGGATAGTACCTAAAGTTTAAAGCAGAAATTGGGGCACTTTTGAAATTTTCATTTTTGACCAAAATCGACAGGTCCGGGGCTTAGGGAATTTCTCATATGCCACAAAACGGTTGAAGCTCCTGTTAAAAAATGATGCTCCGAAATCAACTTCTGTCACCTTAGTGATACATTTTGGGATAGTACCTTAAGTTTAAAGCAGAAATTGGGGCACTTTTGAAATTTTCATTTTTGACCAAAATCGACAGGTCCGGCGCTTAGGGAATTTCTCATATGCTACAAAACGGTTGAAGCTCCTGTTCAAAAATGATGCTCCGAAATCAACTTCTGTCACCTTAATGATACATTCTGGGATAGTACCTAAAGTTTAAAGCAGAAATTGGGGCACTTTTGAAATTTTCATTTTTGACCAAAATCGACAGGTCCGGGGCTTAGGGAATTTCTCATATGCCACAAAACGGTTGAAGCTCCTGTTCAAAAATGATGCTCCGAAATCAACTTCTGTCACCTTAGTGATACATTTTGGAATAGTACCTGAAGTTTAAAGTAGAAATTGGGGCACTTTTGAAATTTTAATTTTTGACCACAATCGACAGGTCCGGGGCTTAGGGAATTTCTCATATGCCACAAAACGGTTGAAGCTCCTGTTCAAAAATAATGCTCCGAAATCAACTTCTGTCACCTTAGTGATACATTCTGGGATAGTACCTAAAGTTTAAAGCAGAAATTGGGGCACTTTTGAAATTTTCATTTTTGACCAAAATCGACTGGTCCGGGGCTTAGGGAATTTCTCATATGCCACAAAACGGTTGAAGCTCCTGTTAAAAAATGATGCTCCGAAATCAACTTCTGTCACCTTAGTGATACATTTTGGGATAGTACCTAAAGTTTAAAGCAGAAATTGGGGCACTTTTGATATTTTCATTTTTGACCAAAATCGACAGGTCCGGGGCTTAGGGAATTTCTCATATGCCACAAAACGTTTGAAGCTCCTGTTCAAAAATGATGCTCCGAAATCAACTTCTGTCACCTTAGTGATACATTTTGGGATAGTACCTAAAGTTTAAAGCAGAAATTGGGGCACTTTTGAAATTTTCATTTTTGACCAAAATCGACTGGTCCGGGGCTTAGGGAATTTCTCATATGCCACAAAACGGTTGAAGCTCCTGTTAAAAAATGATGCTCCGAAATCAACTTCTGTCACCTTAGTGATACATTTTGGGATAGTACCTAAAGTTTAAAGCAGAAATTGGGGCACTTTTGATATTTTCATTTTTGACCAAAATCGACAGGTCCGGGGCTTAGGGAATTTCTCATATGCCACAAAACGTTTGAAGCTCCTGTTTAAAAATGATGCTCCGAAATCAACTTCTGTCACCTTAGTGATACATTTTGGGATAGTACCTAAAGTTTAAAGCAGAAATTGGGGCACTTTTGAAATTTTCATTTTTGACCAAAATCGACAGGTCCGGGGCTTAGGGAATTTCTCATATGCCACAAAACGTTTGAAGCTCCTGTTCAAAAATGATGCTCCGAAATCAACTTCTGTCACCTTAGTGATACATTTTGGGATAGTACCTAAAGTTTAAAGCAGAAATTGGGGCACTTTTGAAGTTTTCATTTTTGACCAAAATCAACAGGTCCGGGGCTTAGGGAATTTCTCATATGCCACAAAACGGTTGAAGCTCCTGTTAAAAAATGATGCTCCGAAATCAACTTCTGTCACCTTAGTGATACATTTTGGGATAGTACCTAAAGTTTAAAGCAGAAATTGGGGCACTTTTGAAATTTTCATTTTTGACCAAAATCGACAGGTCCGGCGCTTAGGGAATTTCTCATATGCCACAAAACGTTTGAAGCTCCTGTTCAAAAATAATGCTCCGAAATCAACTTCTGTCACCTTAGTGATACATTTTGGGATAGTACCTAATGTTTAAAGCAGAAATTGGGGTACTTTTGAAATTTTAATTTTTGACCAAAATCGACAGGTCCGGGGCTTAGGGAATTTCTCATATGCCACCAAACGGTTGAAGCTCCTGTTCAAAAATAATGCTCCGAAATCAACTTCTGTCACCTTAGTGATACATTCTGGGATAGTACCTAAAGTTTAAAGCAGAAATTGGGGCACTTTTGAAATTTTCATTTTTGACCAAAATCGACAGGTCCGGGGCTTAGGGAATTTCTCATATGCCACAAAACGTTTGAAGCTCCTGTTAAAAAATGATGCTCCGAAATCAACTTCTGTCACCTTAGTGATACATTTTGGGATAGTACCTAAAGTTTAAAGCAGAAATTGGGGCACTTTTGAAATTTTCATTTTTGACCAAAATCGACAGGTCCGGGGCTTAGGGAATTTCTCATATGCCACAAAACGTTTGAAGCTCCAGTTCAAAAATGATGCTCCGAAATCAATTTCTGTCACCTTAGTGATACATTTTGGGATAGTACCTAAAGTTTAAAGCAGAAATTGGGGCACTTTTGAAGTTTTCATTTTTGACCAAAATCGACAGGTCCGGGGCTTAGGGAATTTCTCATATGCCACATAACGGTTGAAGCTCCTGTTCAAAAATGATGCTCCGAAATCAACTTCTGTCACCTTAGTGATACATTTTGGGATAGTACCTAAAGTTTAAAGCAGAAATTGGGGCACTTTTGATATTTTAATTTTTGACCAAAATCGACAGGTCCGGGGCTTAGGGAATTTCTCATATGCCACAAAACGTTTGAAGCTCCTGTTAAAAAATGATGCTCCGAAATCAACTTCTGTCACCTTAGTGATACATTTTGGGATAGTACCTAAAGTTTAAAGCAGAAATTGGGGCACTTTTGAAATTTTCATTTTTGACCAAAATCGACAGGTCCGGGGCTTAGGGAATTTCTCATATGCCACAAAACGTTTGAAGCTCCAGTTCAAAAATGATGCTCCGAAATCAATTTCTGTCACCTTAGTGATACATTTTGGGATAGTACCTAAAGTTTAAAGCAGAAATTGGGGCACTTTTGAAGTTTTCATTTTTGACCAAAATCGACAGGTCCGGGGCTTAGGGAATTTCTCATATGCCACATAACGGTTGAAGCTCCTGTTCAAAAATGATGCTCCGAAATCAACTTCTGTCACCTTAGTGATACATTTTGGAATAGTACCTGAAGTTTAAAGCAGAAATTGGGGCACTTTTGAAATTTTAATTTTTGACCAAAATCGACAGGTCCGGGGCTTAGGGAATTTCTCATATGCCACAAAACGGTTGAAGCTCCTGTTCAAAAATAATGCTCCGAAATCAACTTCTGTCACCTTAGTTATACATTCTGGGATAGTACCTAAAGTTTAAAGCAGAAATTGGGGCACTTTTGAAATTTTCATTTTTGACCAAAATCGACAGGTCCGGGGCTTAGGGAATTTCTCATATGCCACAAAACGGTTGAAGCTCCTGTTCAAAAATAATGCTCCGAAATCAACTTCTGTCACCGTAGTGATACATTTTGGGATAGTACCTAAAGTTTAAAGCAGAAATTGGGGTACTTTTGAAATTTTAATTTTTGACCAAAATCGACAGGTCCGGGGCTTAGGGAATTTCTCATATGCCACAAAACGGTTGAAGGTCCTGTTCAAAAATAATGCTCCGAAATCAACTTCTGTCACCTTAGTGATACATTCTGGGATAGTACCTAAAGTTTAAAGCAGAAATTGGGGCACTTTTGAAATTTTCATTTTTGACCAAAATCGACAGGTCCGGGGCTTAGGGAATTTCTCATATGCCACAAAACGGTTGAAGCTCCTGTTAAAAAATGATGCTCCGAAATCAACTTCTGTCACCTTAGTGATACATTTTGGGATAGTACCTAAAGTTTAAAGCAGAAATTGGGGCACTTTTGAAATTTTCATTTTTGACCAAAATCGACAGGTCCGGCGCTTAGGGAATTTCTCATATGCTACAAAACGGTTGAAGCTCCTGTTCAAAAATGATGCTCCGAAATCAACTTCTGTCACCTTAATGATACATTCTGGGATAGTACCTAAAGTTTAAAGCAGAAATTGGGGCACTTTTGAAATTTTCATTTTTGACCAAAATCGACAGGTCCGGGGCTTAGGGAATTTCTCATATGCCACAAAACGGTTGAAGCTCCTGTTCAAAAATGATGCTCCGAAATCAACTTCTGTCACCTTAGTGATACATTTTGGAATAGTACCTGAAGTTTAAAGTAGAAATTGGGGCACTTTTGAAATTTTAATTTTTGACCACAATCGACAGGTCCGGGGCTTAGGGAATTTCTCATATGCCACAAAACGGTTGAAGCTCCTGTTCAAAAATAATGCTCCGAAATCAACTTCTGTCACCTTAGTTATACATTCTGGGATAGTACCTAAAGTTTAAAGCAGAAATTGGGGCACTTTTGAAATTTTCATTTTTGACCAAAATCGACAGGTCCGGGGCTTAGGGAATTTCTCATATGCCACAAAACGTTTGAAGCTCCTGTTCAAAAATAATGCTCCGAAATCAACTTCTGTCACCTTAGTGATACATTTTGGGATAGTACCTAAAGTTTAAAGCAGAAATTGGGGTACTTTTGAAATTTTAATTTTTGACCAAAATCGACAGGTCCGGGGCTTAGGGAATTTCTCATATGCCACCAAACGGTTGAAGCTCCTGTTCAAAAATAATGCTCCGAAATCAACTTCTGTCACCTTAGTGATACATTCTGGGATAGTACCTAAAGTTTAAAGCAGAAATTGGGGCACTTTTGAAATTTTCATTTTTGACCAAAATCGACAGGTCCGGGGCTTAGGGAATTTC
This sequence comes from Pseudophryne corroboree, assembly GCF_028390025.1. Classification (NCBI taxonomy): domain Eukaryota; kingdom Metazoa; phylum Chordata; class Amphibia; order Anura; family Myobatrachidae; genus Pseudophryne; species Pseudophryne corroboree. The sequence goes on along the minus strand of NW_026968030.1, from coordinate 62,275 downwards.
TCATATGCCACAAAACGGTTGAAGCTCCTGTTCAAAAATAATGCTCCGAAATCAACTTCTGTCACCGTAGTGATACATTTTGGGATAGTACCTAAAGTTTAAAGCAGAAATTGGGGTACTTTTGAAATTTTAATTTTTGACCAAAATCGACAGGTCCGGGGCTTAGGGAATTTCTCATATGCCACAAAACGGTTGAAGGTCCTGTTCAAAAATAATGCTCCGAAATCAACTTCTGTCACCTTAGTGATACATTCTGGGATAGTACCTAAAGTTTAAAGCAGAAATTGGGGCACTTTTGAAATTTTCATTTTTGACCAAAATCGACAGGTCCGGGGCTTAGGGAATTTCTCATATGCCACAAAACGGTTGAAGCTCCTGTTAAAAAATGATGCTCCGAAATCAACTTCTGTCACCTTAGTGATACATTTTGGGATAGTACCTTAAGTTTAAAGCAGAAATTGGGGCACTTTTGAAATTTTCATTTTTGACCAAAATCGACAGGTCCGGCGCTTAGGGAATTTCTCATATGCTACAAAACGGTTGAAGCTCCTGTTCAAAAATGATGCTCCGAAATCAACTTCTGTCACCTTAATGATACATTCTGGGATAGTACCTAAAGTTTAAAGCAGAAATTGGGGCACTTTTGAAATTTTCATTTTTGACCAAAATCGACAGGTCCGGGGCTTAGGGAATTTCTCATATGCCACAAAACGGTTGAAGCTCCTGTTCAAAAATGATGCTCCGAAATCAACTTCTGTCACCTTAGTGATACATTTTGGAATAGTACCTGAAGTTTAAAGTAGAAATTGGGGCACTTTTGAAATTTTAATTTTTGACCACAATCGACAGGTCCGGGGCTTAGGGAATTTCTCATATGCCACAAAACGGTTGAAGCTCCTGTTCAAAAATAATGCTCCGAAATCAACTTCTGTCACCTTAGTTATACATTCTGGGATAGTACCTAAAGTTTAAAGCAGAAATTGGGGCACTTTTGAAATTTTCATTTTTGACCAAAATCGACAGGTCCGGGGCTTAGGGAATTTCTCATATGCCACAAAACGTTTGAAGCTCCTGTTCAAAAATAATGCTCCGAAATCAACTTCTGTCACCTTAGTGATACATTTTGGGATAGTACCTAAAGTTTAAAGCAGAAATTGGGGTACTTTTGAAATTTTAATTTTTGACCAAAATCGACAGGTCCGGGGCTTAGGGAATTTCTCATATGCCACAAAACGGTTGAAGCTCCTGTTCAAAAATAATGCTCCGAAATCAACTTCTGTCACCTTAGTGATACATTCTGGGATAGTACCTAAAGTTTAAAGCAGAAATTGGGGCACTTTTGAAATTTTCATTTTTGACCAAAATCGACTGGTCCGGGGCTTAGGGAATTTCTCATATGCCACAAAACGGTTGAAGCTCCTGTTAAAAAATGATGCTCCGAAATCAACTTCTGTCACCTTAGTGATACATTTTGGGATAGTACCTAAAGTTTAAAGCAGAAATTGGGGCACTTTTGATATTTTCATTTTTGACCAAAATCGACAGGTCCGGGGCTTAGGGAATTTCTCATATGCCACAAAACGTTTGAAGCTCCTGTTCAAAAATGATGCTCCGAAATCAACTTCTGTCACCTTAGTGATACATTTTGGGATAGTACCTAAAGTTTAAAGCAGAAATTGGGGCACTTTTGAAATTTTCATTTTTGACCAAAATCGACTGGTCCGGGGCTTAGGGAATTTCTCATATGCCACAAAACGGTTGAAGCTCCTGTTAAAAAATGATGCTCCGAAATCAACTTCTGTCACCTTAGTGATACATTTTGGGATAGTACCTAAAGTTTAAAGCAGAAATTGGGGCACTTTTGATATTTTCATTTTTGACCAAAATCGACAGGTCCGGGGCTTAGGGAATTTCTCATATGCCACAAAACGTTTGAAGCTCCTGTTCAAAAATGATGCTCCGAAATCAACTTCTGTCACCTTAGTGATACATTTTGGGATAGTACCTAAAGTTTAAAGCAGAAATTGGGGCACTTTTGAAATTTTCATTTTTGACCAAAATTGACAGGTCCGGGGCTTAGGGAATTTCTCATATGCCACAAAACGTTTGAAGCTCCTGTTCAAAAATGATGCTCCGAAATCAACTTCTGTCACCTTAGTGATACATTTTGGGATAGTACCTAAAGTTTAAAGCAGAAATTGGGGCACTTTTGAAGTTTTCATTTTTGACCAAAATCAACAGGTCCGGGGCTTAGGGAATTTCTCATATGCCACAAAACGGTTGAAGCTCCTGTTAAAAAATGATGCTCCGAAATCAACTTCTGTCACCTTAGTGATACATTTTGGGATAGTACCTAAAGTTTAAAGCAGAAATTGGGGCACTTTTGAAATTTTCATTTTTGACCAAAATCGACAGGTCCGGCGCTTAGGGGATTACTCATATGCTACAAAACGGTTGAAGCTCCTGTTCAAAAATGATGCTCCGAAATCAACTTCTGTCACCTTAATGATACATTCTGGGATAGTACCTAAAGTTTAAAGCAGAAATTGGGGCACTTTTGAAATTTTCATTTTTGACCAAAATCGACAGGTCCGGGGCTTAGGGAATTTCTCATATGCCACAAAACGTTTGAAGCTCCTGTTCAAAAATAATGCTCCGAAATCAACTTCTGTCACCTTAGTGATACATTTTGGGATAGTACCTAAAGTTTAAAGCAGAAATTGGGGTACTTTTGAAATTTTAATTTTTGACCAAAATCGACAGGTCCGGGGCTTAGGGAATTTCTCATATGCCACAAAACGGTTGAAGCTCCTGTTCAAAAATAATGCTCCGAAATCAACTTCTGTCACCTTAGTGATACATTCTGGGATAGTACCTAAAGTTTAAAGCAGAAATTGGGGCACTTTTGAAATTTTCATTTTTGACCAAAATCGACTGGTCCGGGGCTTAGGGAATTTCTCATATGCCACAAAACGGTTGAAGCTCCTGTTAAAAAATGATGCTCCGAAATCAACTTCTGTCACCTTAGTGATACATTTTGGGATAGTACCTAAAGTTTAAAGCAGAAATTGGGGCACTTTTGATATTTTCATTTTTGACCAAAATCGACAGGTCCGGGGCTTAGGGAATTTCTCATATGCCACAAAACATTTGAAGCTCCTGTTAAAAAATGATGCTCCGAAATCAACTTCTGTCACCTTAGTGATACATTTTGGGATAGTACCTAAAGTTTAAAGCAGAAATTGGGGCACTTTTGAAGTTTTCATTTTTGACCAAAATCGACAGGTCCGGGGCTTAGGGAATTTCTCATATGCCACATAACGGTTGAAGCTCCTGTTCAAAAATGATGCTCCGAAATCAACTTCTGTCACCTTAGTGATACATTTTGGGATAGTACCTAAAGTTTAAAGCAGAAATTGGGGCACATTTGAAATTTTCATTTTTGACCAGAATCGACAGGTCCGGGCTTAGGGAATTTCTCATATGCCACAAAACGGTTGAAGCTCCTGTTCAAAAATGATGCTCCGAAATCAACTTCTGTCACCTTAGTGATACATTTTGGGATAGTACCTAAAGTTTAAAGCAGAAATTGGGGCACTTTTGAAATTTTCATTTTTGACCAAAATCGACAGGTCCGGGGCTTAGGGAATTTCTCATATGCCACAAAACGGTTGAAGCTCCTGTTAAAAAATGATGCTCCGAAATCAACTTCTGTCACCTTAGTGATACATTTTGGGATAGTGCCTAAAGTTTAAAGCAGAAATTGGGGCACTTTTGAAATTTTCATTTTTGACCAAAATCGACAGGTTCGGGCTTAGGGAATTTCTCATATGCCACAAAACGGTTGAAGCTCCTGTTCAAAAATAATGCTCCGAAATCAACTTCTGTCACCTTAGTTATACATTCTGGGATAGTACCTAAAGTTTAAAGCAGAAATTGTTGCACTTTTGAAATTTTCATTTTTGACCAAAATCGACAGGTCCGGGGCTTAGGGAATTTCTCATATGCCACAAAACGGTTGAAGCTCCTGTTCAAAAATAATGCTCCGAAATCAACTTCTGTCACCTTAGTTATACATTCTGGGATAGTACCTAAAGTTTAAAGCAGAAATTGGGGCACTTTTGAAATTTTCATTTTTGACCAAAATCGACAGGTCCGGGGCTTAGGGAATTTCTCATATGCCACAAAACGGTTGAAGCTCCTGTTCAAAAATAATGCTCCGAAATCAACTTCTGTCACCTTAGTGATACATTTTGGGATAGTACCTAAAGTTTAAAGCAGAAATTGGGGTACTTTTGAAATTTTAATTTTTGACCAAAATCGACAGGTCCGGTGCTTAGGGAATTTCTCATATGCCACAAAACGGTTGAAGCTCCTGTTCAAAAATAATGCTCCGAAATCAACTTCTGTCACCTTAGTGATACATTTTGGGATAGTACCTAAAGTTTAAAGCAGAAATTGGGACACTTTTGAAATTTTCATTTTTGACCAAAATCGACAGGTCCGGGGCTTAGGGAATTTCTCATATGCCACAAAACGGTTGAAGCTCCTGTTAAAAAATGATGCTCCGAAATCAACTTCTGTCACCTTAGTGATACATTTTGGGATAGTACCTAAAGTTTAAAGCAGAAATTGGGGCACTTTTGATATTTTCATTTTTGACCAAAATCGACAGGTCCGGGGCTTAGGGAATTTCTCATATGCCACAAAACGTTTGAAGCTCCTGTTCAAAAATGATGCTCCGAAATCAACTTCTGTCACCTTAGTGATACATTTTGGGATAGTACCTAAAGTTTAAAGCAGAAATTGGGGCACTTTTGAAATTTTCATTTTTGACCAAAATCGACAGGTCCGGGGCTTAGGGAATTTCTCATATGCCACAAAACGTTTGAAGCTCCTGTTCAAAAATGATGCTCCGAAATCAACTTCTGTCACCTTAGTGATACATTTTGGGATAGTACCTAAAGTTTAAAGCAGAAATTGGGGCACTTTTGAAGTTTTCATTTTTGACCAAAATCGACAGGTCCGGGGCTTAGGGAATTTCTCATATGCCACAAAACGGTTGAAGCTCCTGTTAAAAAATGATGCTCCGAAATCAACTTCTGTCACCTTAGTGATACATTTTGGGATAGTACCTAAAGTTTAAAGCAGAAATTGGGGCACTTTTGATATTTTAATTTTTGACCAAAATCGACAGGTCCGGGGCTTAGGGAATTTCTCATATGCCACAAAACGTTTGAAGCTCCTGTTAAAAAATGATGCTCCGAAATCAACTTCTGTCACCTTAGTGATACATTTTGGGATAGTACCTAAAGTTTAAAGCAGAAATTGGGGCACTTTTGACATTTTCATTTTTGACCAAAATCGACAGGTCCGGGGCTTAGGGAATTTCTCATATGCCACAAAACGTTTGACGCTCCAGTTCAAAAATGATGCTCCGAAATCAATTTCTGTCACCTTAGTGATACATTTTGGGATAGTACCTAAAGTTTAAAGCAGAAATTGGGGCACTTTTGAAGTTTTCATTTTTGACCAAAATCGACAGGTCCGGGGCTTAGGGAATTTCTCATATGCCACATAACGGTTGAAGCTCCTGTTCAAAAATGATGCTCCGAAATCAACTTCTGTCACCTTAGTGATACATTTTGGAATAGTACCTAAAGTTTAAAGCAGAAATTGGGGTACTTTTGAAATTTTAATTTTTGACCAAAATCGACAGGTCCGGGGCTTAGGGAATTTCTCATATGCCACAAAACGGTTGAAGGTCCTGTTCAAAAATAATGCTCCGAAATCAACTTCTGTCACCTTAGTGATACATTCTGGGATAGTACCTAAAGTTTAAAGCAGAAATTGGGGCACTTTTGAAATTTTCATTTTTGACCAAAATCGACAGGTCCGGGGCTTAGGGAATTTCTCATATGCCACAAAACGGTTGAAGCTCCTGTTAAAAAATGATGCTCCGAAATCAACTTCTGTCACCTTAGTGATACATTTTGGGATAGTACCTAAAGTTTAAAGCAGAAATTGGGGCACTTTTGAAATTTTCATTTTTGACCAAAATCGACAGGTCCGGCGCTTAGGGAATTTCTCATATGCTACAAAACGGTTGAAGCTCCTGTTCAAAAATGATGCTCCGAAATCAACTTCTGTCACCTTAATGATACATTCTGGGATAGTACCTAAAGTTTAAAGCAGAAATTGGGGCACTTTTGAAATTTTCATTTTTGACCAAAATCGACAGGTCCGGGGCTTAGGGAATTTCTCATATGCCACAAAACGGTTGAAGCTCCTGTTCAAAAATGATGCTCCGAAATCAACTTCTGTCACCTTAGTGATACATTTTGGAATAGTACCTGAAGTTTAAAGTAGAAATTGGGGCACTTTTGAAATTTTAATTTTTGACCACAATCGACAGGTCCGGGGCTTAGGGAATTTCTCATATGCCACAAAACGGTTGAAGCTCCTGTTCAAAAATAATGCTCCGAAATCAACTTCTGTCACCTTAGTTATACATTCTGGGATAGTACCTAAAGTTTAAAGCAGAAATTGGGGCACTTTTGAAATTTTCATTTTTGACCAAAATCGACAGGTCCGGGGCTTAGGGAATTTCTCATATGCCACAAAACGGTTGAAGCTCCTGTTCAAAAATAATGCTCCGAAATCAACTTCTCATTTTGGGATAGTACCTAAAGTTTAAAGCAGAAATTGGGGTACTTTTGAAATTTTAATTTTTGACCAAAATCGACAGGTCCGGGGCTTAGGGAATTTCTCATATGCCACAAAACGGTTGAAGCTCCTGTTCAAAAATAATGCTCCGAAATCAACTTCTGTCACCTTAGTGATACATTCTGGGATAGTACCTAAAGTTTAAAGCAGAAATTGGGGAACTTTTGAAATTTTCATTTTTGACCAAAATCGACTGGTCCGGGGCTTAGGGAATTTCTCATATGCCACAAAACGGTTGAAGCTCCTGTTAAAAAATGATGCTCCGAAATCAACTTCTGTCACCTTAGTGATACATTTTGGGATAGTACCTAAAGTTTAAAGCAGAAATTGGGGCACTTTTGATATTTTCATTTTTGACCAAAATCGACAGGTCCGGGGCTTAGGGAATTTCTCATATGCCACAAAACGTTTGAAGCTCCTGTTAAAAAATGATGCTCCGAAATCAACTTCTGTCACCTTAGTGATACATTTTGGGATAGTACCTAAAGTTTAAAGCAGAAATTGGGGCACTTTTGAAATTTTCATTTTTGACCAAAATCGACAGGTCCGGGGCTTAGGGAATTTCTCATATGCCACATAACGGTTGAAGCTCCTGTTCAAAAATGATGCTCCGAAATCAACTTCTGTCACCTTAGTGATACATTTTGGGATAGTACCTAAAGTTTAAAGCAGAAATTGGGGCACATTTGAAATTTTCATTTTTGACCAGAATCGACAGGTCCGGGCTTAGGGAATTTCTCATATGCCACAAAACGGTTGAAGCTCCTGTTCAAAAATGATGCTCCGAAATCAACTTCTGTCACCTTAGTGATACATTTTGGGATAGTACCTAAAGTTTAAAGCAGAAATTGGGGCACTTTTGAAATTTTCATTTTTGACCAAAATCGACAGGTCCGGGGCTTAGGGAATTTCTCATATGCCACAAAACGGTTGAAGCTCCTGTTTAAAAATGATGCTCCGAAATCAACTTCTGTCACCTTAGTGATACATTTTGGGATAGTACCTAAAGTTTAAAGCAGAAATTGGGGCACTTTTGAAATTTTCATTTTTGACCAAAATCGACAGGTCCGGGCTTAGGGAATTTCTCATATGCCACAAAACGGTTGAAGCTCCTGTTCAAAAATAATGCTCCAAAATCAACTTCTGTCACCTTAGTTATACATTCTGGGATAGTACCTAAAGTTTAAAGCAGAAATTGGGGCACTTTTGAAATTTTAATTTTTGACCAAAATCGACAGGTCCGGGGCTTAGGGAATTTCTCATATGCCACAAAACGGTTGAAGCTCCTGTTCAAAAATAATGCTCCGAAATCAACTTCTGTCACCTTAGTGATACATTTTGGGATAGTACCTAAAGTTTAAAGCAGAAATTGGGGCACTTTTGAAATTTTCATTTTTGACCAAAATCGACAGGTCCGGGGCTTAGGGAATTTCTCATATGCCACAAAACGGTTGAAGCTCCTGTTCAAAAATGATGCTCCGAAATCAACTTCTGTCACCTTAGTGATACATTTTGGGATAGTACCTAAAGTTTAAAGCAGAAATTGGGGCACTTTTGATATTTTCATTTTTGACCAAAATCGACAGGTCCGGGGCTTAGGGAATTTCTCATATGCCACAAAACGTTTGAAGCTCCTGTTCAAAAATGATGCTCCGAAATCAACTTCTGTCACCTTAGTGATACATTTTGGGATAGTACCTAAAGTTTAAAGCAGAAATTGGGGCACTTTTGAAGTATTCATTTTTGACCAAAATCGACAGGTCCGGGACTTAGGGAATTTCTCATATGCCACATAACGGTTGAAGCTTCTGTTCAAAAATGATGCTCCGAAATCAACTTCTGTCACCTTAGTGATACATTTTGGGATAGTACCTAAAGTTTAAAGCAGAAATTGGGGCACATTTGAAATTTTCATTTTTGACCAGAATCGACAGGTCCGGGCTTAGGGAATTTCTCATATGCCACAAAACGGTTGAAGCTCCTGTTCAAAAATGATGCTCCGAAATCAACTTCTGTCACCTTAGTGATACATTTTGGGATAGTACCTAAAGTTTAAAGCAGAAATTGGGGCACTTTTGATATTTTCATTTTTGACCAAAATCGACAGGTCCGGGGCTTAGGGAATTTCTCATATGCCACAAAACGCTTGAAGCTCCTGTTCAAAAATGATGCTCCGAAATCAACTTCTGTCACCTTAGTGATACATTTTGGGATAGTACCTAAAGTTTAAAGCAGAAATTGGGGCACTTTTGAAGTTTTCATTTTTGACCAAAATCGACAGGTCCGGGGCTTAGGGAATTTCTCATATGCCACATAACGGTTGAAGCTCCTGTTCAAAAATGATGCTCCGAAATCAACTTCTGTCACCTTAGTGATACATTTTAGGATAGTACCTAAAGTTTAAAGCTGAAATTGGGGCACTTTTGAAATTTTCATTTTTGACCAAAATCGACAGGTCCGGCGCTTAGGGAATTTCTCATATGCTACAAAACGGTTGAAGCTCCTGTTCAAAAATGATGCTCCGAAATCAACTTCTGTCACCTTAATGATACATTCTGGGATAGTACCTAAAGTTTAAAGCAGAAATTGGGGCACTTTTGAAATTTTCATTTTTGACCAAAATCGACAGGTCCGGGGCTTAGGGAATTTCTCATATGCCACAAAACGGTTGAAGCTCCTGTTCAAAAATGATGCTCCGAAATCAACTTCTGTCACCTTAGTGATACATTTTGGAATAGTACCTGAAGTTTAAAGCAGAAATTGGGGCACTTTTGAAATTTTAATTTTTGACCAAAATCGACAGGTCCGGGGCTTAGGGAATTCTCATATGCCACAAAACGTTTGAAGCTCCTGTTCAAAAATGATGCTCCGAAATCAACTTCTGTCACCTTAGTGATACATTTTGGGATAGTACCTAAATTTTAAGCAGAAATTGGGGCACTTTTGAAGTTTTCATTTTTGACCAAAATCGACAGGTCCGGGGCTTAGGGAATTTCTCATATGCCACATAACGGTTGAAGCTCCTGTTCAAAAATGATGCTCCGAAATCAACTTCTGTCACCTTAGTGATACATTTTGGGATAGTACCTAAAGTTTAAAGCAGAAATTGGGGCACATTTGAAATTTTCATTTTTGACCAGAATCGACAGGTCCGGGCTTAGGGAATTTCTCATATGCCACAAAACGGTTGAAGCTCCTGTTCAAAAATGATGCTCCGAAATCAACTTCTGTCACCTTAGTGATACATTTTAGGATAGTACCTAAAGTTTAAAGCTGAAATTGGGGCACTTTTGAAGTTTTCATTTTTGACCAAAATCGACAGGTCCGGCGCTTAGGGAATTTCTCATATGCTACAAAACGGTTGAAGCTCCTGTTCAAAAATGATGCTCCGAAATCAACTTCTGTCACCTTAATGATACATTCTGGGATAGTACCTAAAGTTTAAAGCAGAAATTGGGGCACTTTTGAAATTTTCATTTTTGACCAAAATCGACAGGTCCGGGGATTAGGGAATTTCTCATATGCCACAAAACGGTTGAAGCTCCTGTTCAAAAATGATGCTCCGAAATCAACTTCTGTCACCTTAGTGATACATTTTGGGATAGTACCTAAAGTTTAAAGCAGAAATTGGGGCACTTTTGAAGTTTTCATTTTTGACCAAAATCGACAGGTCCGGGGCTTAGGGAATTTCTCATATGCCACATAACGGTTGAAGCTTCTGTTCAAAAATGATGCTCCGAAATAAACTTCTGTCACCTTAGTGATACATTTTGGGATAGTACCTAAAGTTTAAAGCAGAAATTGGGGCACATTTGAAATTTTCATTTTTGACCAGAATCGACAGGTCCGGGCTTAGGGAATTTCTCATATGCCACAAAACGGTTGAAGCTCCTGTTCAAAAATGATGCTCCGAAATCAACTTCTGTCACCTTAGTGATACATTTTGGGATAGTACCTAAAGTTTAAAGCAGAAATTGGGGCACTTTTGATATTTTCATTTTTGACCAAAATCGACAGGTCCGGGGCTTAGGGAATTTCTCATATGCCACAAAACGGTTGAAGCTCCTGTTCAAAAATGATGCTCCGAAATCAACTTCTGTCACCTTAATGATACATTCTGGGATAGTACCTAAAGTTTAAAGCAGAAATTGGGGCACTTTTGAAATTTTCATTTTTGACCAAAATCGACAGGTCCGGGGCTTAGGGAATTTCTCATATGCCACAAAACGGTTGAAGCTCCTGTTCAAAAATGATGCTCCGAAATCAACTTCTGTCACCTTAGTGATACATTTTGGAATAGTACCTGAAGTTTAAAGCAGAAATTGGGGCACTTTTGAAATTTTAATTTTTGACCAAAATCGACAGGTCCGGGGCTTAGGGAATTTCTCATATGCCACAAAACGTTTGAAGCTCCTGTTCAAAAATGATGCTCCGAAATCAACTTCTGTCACCTTAGTGATACATTTTGGGATAGTACCTAAAGTTTAAAGCAGAAATTGGGGCACTTTTGAAGTTTTCATTTTTGACCAAAATCGACAGGTCCGGGGCTTAGGGAATTTCTCATATGCCACATAACGGTTGAAGCTCCTGTTCAAAAATGATGCTCCGAAATCAACTTCTGTCACCTTAGTGATACATTTTGGGATAGTACCTAAAGTTTAAAGCAGAATTTGGGGTACATTTGAAATTGTCATTTTTGACCAGAATCGACAGGTCCGGGCTTAGGGAATTTCTCATATGCCACAAAACGGTTGAAGCTCCTGTTCAAAAATGATGCTCCGAAATCAACTTCTGTCACCTTAGTGATACATTTTAGGATAGTACCTAAAGTTTAAAGCTGAAATTGGGGCACTTTTGAAGTTTTCATTTTTGACCAAAATCGACAGGTCCGGCGCTTAGGGAATTTCTCATATGCCACAAAACGGTTGAAGCTCCTGTTCAAAAATGATGCTCCGAAATCAACTTCTGTCACCTTAGTGATACATTTTGGGATAGTACCTAAAGTTTAAAGCAGAAATTGGGGCACTTTTGATATTTTCATTTTTGACCAAAATCGACAGGTCCGGGGCTTAGGGAATTTCTCATATGCCACAAAACGTTTGAAGCTCCTGTTCAAAAATGATGCTCCGAAATCAACTTCTGTCACCTTAGTGATACATTTTGGGATAGTACCTAAAGTTTAAAGCAGAAATTGGGGCACTTTTGAAGTTTTCATTTTTGACCAAAATCGACAGGTCCGGGGCTTAGGGAATTTCTCATATGCCACATAACGGTTGAAGCTCCTGTTCAAAAATGATGCTCCGAAATCAACTTCTGTCACCTTAGTGATACATTTTGGGATAGTACCTAAAGTTTAAAGCAGAAATTGGGGCACTTTTGAAATTTTCATTTTTGACCAGAATCGACAGGTCCGGGCTTAGGGAATTTCTCATATGCCACAAAACGGTTGAAGCTCCTGTTCAAAAATGATGCTCCGAAATCAACTTTTGTCACCTTAGTGATACATTTTGGGATAGTACCTAAAGTTTAAAGCAGAAATTGGGGCACTTTTGAAGTTTTCATTTTTGACCAAAATCGACAGGTCCGGGGCTTAGGGAATTTCTCATATGCCACATAACGGTTGAAGCTCCTGTTCAAAAATGATGCTCCGAAATCAACTTCTGTCACCTTAGTGATACATTTTAGGATAGTACCTAAAGTTTAAAGCTGAAATTGGGGCACTGTTGAAGTTTTCATTTTTGACCAAAATCGACAGGACCGGCGCTTAGGGAATTTCTCATATGCCACAAAACGGTTGAAGCTCCTGTTCAAAAATGATGCTCCGAAATCAACTTCTGTCACCTTAGTGATACATTTTGGGATAGTACCTAAAGTTTAAAGCAGAAATTGGGGCACTTTTGATATTTTCATTTTTGACCAAAATTGACAGGTCCGGGGCTTAGGGAATTTCTCATATGCCACAAAACGTTTGAAGCTCCTGTTCAAAAATGATGCTCCGAAATCAACTTCTGTCACCTTAGTGATACATTTTGGGATAGTACCTAAAGTTTAAAGCAGAAATTGGGGCACTTTTGAAGTTTTCATTTTTGACCAAAATCGACAGGTCCGGGGCTTAGGGAATTTCTCATATGCCACATAACGGTTGAAGCTCCTGTTCAAAAATGATGCTCCGAAATCAACTTCTGTCACCTTAGTGATACATTTTGGGATAGTACCTAAAGTTTAAAGCAGAAATTGGGGCACATTTGAAATTTTCATTTTTGACCAGAATCGACAGGTCCGGGCTTAGGGAATTTCTCATATGCCACAAAACGGTTGAAGCTCCTGTTCAAAAATTATGCTCCGAAATCAACTTCTGTCACCTTAGTGATACATTTTGGGATAGTACCTAAAGTTTAAAGCTGAAATTGGGGCACTTTTGAAATTTTCATTTTTGACCAAAATCGACAGGTCCGGCGCTTAGGGAATTTCTCATATGCTACAAAACGGTTGAAGCTCCTGTTCAAAAATGATGCTCCGAAATCAACTTCTGTCACCTTAATGATACATTCTGGGATAGTACCTACAGTTTAAAGCAGAAATTGGGGCACTTTTGAAATTTTCATTTTTGACCAAAATCGACAGGTTCGGGGCTTAGGGAATTTCTCATATGCCACAAAACGTTTGAAGCTCCTGTTCAAAAATGATGCTCCGAAATCAACTTCTGTCACCTTAGTGATACATTTTGGGATAGTACCTAAAGTTTAAAGCAGAAATTGGGGCACTTTTGAAGTTTTCATTTTTGACCAAAATCGACAGGTCCGGGGCTTAGGGAATTTCTCATATGCCACATAACGGTTGAAGCTTCTGTTCAAAAATGATGCTCCGAAATCAACTTCTGTCACCTTAGTGATACATTTTGGGATAGTACCTAAAGTTTAAAGCAGAAATTGGGGCACATTTGAAATTTTCATTTTTGACCAGAATCGACAGGTCCGGGCTTAGGGAATTTCTCATATGCCACAAAACGGTTGAAGCTCCTGTTCAAAAATGATGCTCCGAAATCAACTTCTGTCACCTTAGTGATACATTTTGGGAGAGTACCTAAAGTTTAAAGCAGAAATTGGGGCACTTTTGATATTTTCATTTTTGACCAAAATCGACAGGTCCGGGGCTTAGGGAATTTCTCATATGCCACAAAACGGTTGAAGCTCCTGTTCAAAAATGATGCTCCGAAATCAACTTCTGTCACCTTAGTGATACATTTTGGGATAGTACCTAAAGTTTAAAGCAGAAATTGGGGCACTTTTGAAGTTTTCATTTTTGACCAAAATCGACAGGTCCGGGGCTTAGGGAATTTCTCATATGCCACATAACGGTTGAAGCTCCTGTTCAAAAATGATGCTCCGAAATCAACTTCTGTCACCTTAGTGATACATTTTAGGATAGTACCTAAAGTTTAAAGCTGAAATTGGGGCACTTTTGAAATTTTCATTTTTGACCAAAATCGACAGGTCCGGCGCTTAGGGAATTTCTCATATGCTACAAAACGGTTGAAGCTCCTGTTCAAAAATGATGCTCCGAAATCAACTTCTGTCACCTTAATGATACATTCTGGGATAGTACCTAAAGTTTAAAGCAGAAATTGGGGCACTTTTGAAATTTTCATTTTTGACCAAAATCGACAGGTCCGGGGCTTAGGGAATTTCTCATATGCCACAAAACGGTTGAAGCTCCTGTTCAAAAATGATGCTCCGAAATCAACTTCTGTCACCTTAGTGATACATTTTGGGATAGTACCTAAAGTTTAAAGCAGAAATTGGGGCACATTTGAAATTTTCATTTTTGACCAGAATCGACAGGTCCGGGCTTAGGGAATTTCTCATATGCCACAAAACGGTTGAAGCTCCTGTTCAAAAATGATGCTCCGAAATCAACTTCTGTCACCTTAGTGATACATTTTGGGATAGTACCTAAAGTTTAAAGCAGAAATTGGGGCACTTTTGAAGTTTTCATTTTTGACCAAAATCGACAGGTCCGGCGCTTAGGGAATTTCTCATATGCCACAAAACGGTTGAAGCTCCTGTTCAAAAATGATGCTCCGAAATCAACTTCTGTCACCTTAGTGATACATTTTGGGATAGTACCTAAAGTTTAAAGCAGAAATTGGGGCACTTTTGATATTTTCATTTTTGACCAAAATCGACAGGTCCGGGGCTTAGGGAATTTCTCATATGCCACAAAACGTTTGAAGCTCCTGTTCAAAAATGATGCTCCGAAATCAACTTCTGTCACCTTAGTGATACATTTTGGGATAGTACCTAAAGTTTAAAGCAGAAATTGGGGCACTTTTGAAGTTTTCATTTTTGACCAAAATCGACAGGTCCGGGGCTTAGGGAATTTCTCATATGCCACATAACGGTTGAAGCTCCTGTTCAAAAATGATGCTCCGAAATCAACTTCTGTCACCTTAGTGATACATTTTGGGATAGTACCTAAAGTTTAAAGCAGAAATTGGGGCACATTTGAAATTTTCATTTTTGACCAGAATCGACAGGTCCGGGCTTAGGGAATTTCTCATATGCCACAAAACGGTTGAAGCTCCTGTTCAAAAATTATGCTCCGAAATCAACTTCTGTCACCTTAGTGATACATTTTGGGATAGTACTAAAGTTTAAAGCAGAAATTGGGGCACTTTTGAAGTTTTCATTTTTGACCAAAATCGACAGGTCCGGGGCTTAGGGAATTTCTCATATGCCACATAACGGTTGAAGCTCCTGTTCAAAAATGATGCTCCGAAATCAACTTCTGTCACCTTAGTGATACATTTTAGGATAGTACCTAAAGTTTAAAGCTGAAACTGGGGCACTTTTGAAATTTTCATTTTTGACAAAAATCGACAGGTCCGGCGCTTAGGGAATTTCTCATATGCTACAAAACGGTTGAAGCTCCTGTTCAAAAATGATGCTCCGAAATCAACTTCTGTCACCTTAATGATACATTCTGGGATAGTACCTAAAGTTTAAAGCAGAAATTGGGGCACTTTTGAAATTTTCATTTTTGACCAAAATCGACAGGTCCGGGGCTTAGGGAATTTCTCATATGCCACAAAACGGTTGAAGCTCCTGTTCAAAAATGATGCTCCGAAATCAACTTCTGTCACCTTAGTGATACATTTTGGGATAGTACCTAAAGTTTAAAGCAGAAATTGGGGCACTTTTGATATTTTCATTTTTGACCAAAATCGACAGGTCCGGGGCTTAGGGAATTTCTCATATGCCACAAAACGTTTGAAGCTCCTGTTCAAAAATGATGCTCCGAAATCAACTTCTGTCACCTTAGTGATACATTTTGGGATAGTACCTAAAGTTTAAAGCAGAAATTAGGGCACTTTTGAAGTTTTCATTTTTGACCAAAATCGACAGGTCCGGGGCTTAGGGAATTTCTCATATGCCACATAACGGTTGAAGCTCCTGTTCAAAAATGATGCTCCGAAATCAACTTCTGTCACCTTAGTGATACATTTTGGGATAGTACCTAAAGTTTAAAGCAGAAATTGGGGCACTTTTGAAATTTTCATTTTTGACCAAAATCGACAGGTCCGGGGCTTAGGGAATTTCTCATATGCCACAAAACGGTTGAAGCTCCTGTTCAAAAATGATGCTCCGAAATCAACTTCTGTCACCTTAGTGATACATTTTGGGATAGTACCTAAAGTTTAAAGCAGAAATTGGGGCACTTTTGAAATTTTCATTTTTGACCAAAATCGACAGGTCCGGGGATTAGGGAATTTCTCATATGCCACAAAACGGTTGAAGCTCCTGTTCAAAAATGATGCTCCGAAATCAACTTCTGTCACCTTAGTGATACATTTTGGGATAGTACCTAAAGTTTAAAGCAGAAATTGGGGCACTTTTGATATTTTCATTTTTGACCAAAATCGATAGGTCCGGGGCTTAGGGAATTTCTCATATGCCACAAAACGTTTGAAGCTCCTGTTCAAAAATGATGCTCCGAAATCAACTTCTGTCACCTTAGTGATACATTTTGGGATAGTACCTAAAGTTTAAAGCAGAAATTGGGGCACTTTTGATATTTTCATTTTTGACCAAAATCGATAGGTCCGGGGCTTAGGGAATTTCTCATATGCCACAAAACGTTTGAAGCTCCTGTTCAAAAATGATGCTCCGAAATCAACTTCTGTCACCTTAGTGATACATTTTGGGATAGTACCTAAAGTTTAAAGCAGAAATTAGGGCACTTTTGAAGTTTTCATTTTTGACCAAAATCGACAGGTCCGGGGCTTAGGGAATTTCTCATATGCCACATAACGGTTGAAGCTCCTGTTCAAAAATGATGCTCCGAAATCAACTTCTGTCACCTTAGTGATACATTTTGGGATAGTACCTAAAGTTTAAAGCAGAAATTGGGGCACTTTTGAAATTTTCATTTTTGACCAAAATCGACAGGTCCGGGGCTTAGGGAATTTCTCATATGCCACAAAACGGTTGAAGCTCCTGTTCAAAAATGATGCTCCGAAATCAACTTCTGTCACCTTAGTGATACATTTTGGGATAGTACCTAAAGTTTAAAGCAGAAATTGGGGCACTTTTGATATTTTCATTTTTGACCAAAATCGATAGGTCCGGGGCTTAGGGAATTTCTCATATGCCACAAAACGTTTGAAGCTCCTGTTCAAAAATGATGCTCCGAAATCAACTTCTGTCACCTTAGTGATACATTTTGGGATAGTACCTAAAGTTTAAAGCAGAAATTGGGGCACTTTTGAAATTTTCATTTTTGACCAAAATGGACAGGTCCGGGGTTTAGGGAATTTCTCATATGCCACAAAACGTTTGAAGCTCCTGTTCAAAAATGATGCGCCGAAATCAACTTCTGTCACCTTAGTGATACATTTTGGGATAGTACCTAAAGTTTAAAGCAGAAATTGGGGCACTTTTGAAATTTTCATTTTTGACCAAAATTGACAGGTCCGGGGCTTAGGGAATTTCTCATATGCCACAAAACGGTTGAAGCTCCTGTTAAAAAATGATGCTCCGAAATCAACTTCTGTCACCTTAGTGATACATTTTGGGATAGTACCTAAAGTTTAAAGCAGAAATTGGGGCACTTTTGATATTTTCATTTTTGACCAAAATCGACAGGTCCGGCGCTTAGGGAATTTCTCATATGCTACAAAACGGTTGAAGCTCCTGTTCAAAAATGATGCTCCGAAATCAACTTCTGTCACCTTAGTGATACATTTTGGGATAGTACCTAAAGTTTAAAGCAGAAATTGGGGCACTTTTGAAGTTTTCATTTTTGACCAAAATCGACAGGTCCGGGGCTTAGGGAATTTCTCATATGCCACATAACGGTTGAAGCTCCTGTTCAAAAATGATGCTCCGAAATCAACTTCTGTCACCTTAGTGATACATTTTGGGATAGTACCTAAAGTTTAAAGCAGAAATTGGGGCACATTTGAAATTTTCATTTTTGACCAGAATCGACAGGTCCGGGCTTAGGGAATTTCTCATATGCCACAAAACGGTTGAAGCTCCTGTTCAAAAATGATGCTCCGAAATCAACTTCTGTCACCTTAGTGATACATTTTGGGATAGTACCTAAAGTTTAAAGCAGAAATTGGGGCACTTTTGAAGTTTTCATTTTTGACCAAAATCAACAGGTCCGGGGCTTAGGGAATTTCTCATATGCCACATAACGGTTGAAGCTCCTGTTCAAAAATGATGCTCCGAAATCAACTTCTGTCACCTTAGTGATACATTTTGGGATAGTACCTAAAGTTTAAAGCAAAAATTGGGGCACATTTGAAATTTTCATTTTTGACCAGAATCGACAGGTCCGGGCTTAGGGAATTTCTCATATGCCACAAAACGGTTGAAGCTCCTGTTAAAAAATGATGCTCCGAAATCAACTTCTGTCACCTTAGTGATACATTTTGGGATAGTACCTAAAGTTTAAAGCAGAAATTGGGGCACTTTTGAAGTTTTCATTTTTGACCAAAATCGACAGGTCCGGGGCTTAGGGAATTTCTCATATGCCACATAACGGTTGAAGCTCCTGTTCAAAAATGATGCTCCGAAATCAACTTCTGTCACCTTAGTGATACATTTTAGGATAGTACCTAAAGTTTAAAGCTGAAATTGGGGCACTTTTGAAATTTTCATTTTTGACCAAAATCGACAGGTCCGGCGCTTAGGGAATTTCTCATATGCTACAAAACGGTTGAAGCTCCTGTTCAAAAATGATGCTCCGAAATCAACTTCTGTCACCTTAATGATACATTCTGGGATAGTACCTAAAGTTTAAAGCAGAAATTGGGGCACTTTTGAAATTTTCATTTTTGACCAAAATCGACAGGTCCGGGGCTTAGGGAATTTCTCATATGCCACAAAACGGTTGAAGCTCCTGTTCAAAAATGATGCTCCGAAATCAACTTCTGTCACCTTAGTGATACATTTTGGAATAGTACCTGAAGTTTAAAGCAGAAATTGGGGCACTTTTGAAATTTTAATTTTTGACCAAAATCGACAGGTCCGGGGCTTAGGGAATTTCTCATATGCCACAAAACGGTTGAAGCTCCTGTTCAAAAATAATGCTCCGAAATCAACTTCTGTCACCTTAGTTATACATTCTGGGATAGTACCTAAAGTTTAAAGCAGAAATTGGGGTACTTTTGAAATTTTAATTTTTGACCAAAATCGACAGGTCCGGGGCTTAGGGAATTTCTCATATGCCACAAAACGGTTGAAGCTCCTGTTCAAAAATAATGCTCCGAAATCAACTTCTGTCACCTTAGTGATACATTCTGGGATAGTACCTAAAGTTTAAAGCAGAAATTGGGGCACTTTTGAAATTTTCATTTTTGACCAAAATCGACAGGTCCGGGGCTTAGGGAATTTCTCATATGCCACAAAACGGTTGAAGCTCCTGTTAAAAAATGATGCTCCGAAATCAACTTCTGTCACCTTAGTGATACATTTTGGGATAGTACCTAAAGTTTAAAGCAGAAATTGGGGCACTTTTGAAGTTTTCATTTTTGACCAAAATCGACAGGTCCGGGGCTTAGGGAATTTCTCATATGCCACATAACGGTTGAAGCTCCTGTTCAAAAATGATGCTCCGAAATCAACTTCTGTCACCTTAGTGATACATTTTGGGATAGTACCTAAAGTTTAAAGCAGAAATTGGGGCACATTTGAAATTTTCATTTTTGACCAGAATCGACAGGTCCGGGCTTAGGGAATTTCTCATATGCCACAAAACGGTTGAAGCTCCTGTTCAAAAATGATGCTCCGAAATCAACTTCTGTCACCTTAGTGATACATTTTGGGATAGTACCTAAAGTTTAAAGCAGAAATTGGGGCACTTTTGAAGTTTTCATTTTTGACCAAAATCGACAGGTCCGGGGCTTAGGGAATTTCTCATATGCCACATAACGGTTGAAGCTCCTGTTCAAAAATGATGCTCCGAAATCAACTTCTGTCACCTTAGTGATACATTTTAGGATAGTACCTAAAGTTTAAAGCTGAAATTGGGGCACTTTTGAAATTTTCATTTTTGACCAAAATCGACAGGTCCGGCGCTTAGGGAATTTCTCATATGCCACAAAACGGTTGAAGCTCCTGTTCAAAAATAATGCTCTGAAATCAACTTCTGTCACCTTAGTGATACATTTTGGGATAGTACCTAAAGTTTAAAGCAGAAATTGGGGCACTTTTGAAGTTTTCATTTTTGACCAAAATCGACAGGTCCGGCGCTTAGGGAATTTCTCATATGCTACAAAACGGTTGAAGCTCCTGTTCAAAAATGATGCTCCGAAATCAACTTCTGTCACCTTAATGATACATTCTGGGATAGTACCTAAAGTTTAAAGCAGAAATTGGGGCACTTTTGAAATTTTCATTTTTGACCAAAATCGACAGGTCCGGGGCTTAGGGAATTTCTCATATGCCACAAAACGGTTGAAGCTCCTGTTAAAAAATGATGCTCCGAAATCAACTTCTGTCACCTTAGTGATACATTTTGGGATAGTACCTAAAGTTTAAAGCAGAAATTGGGGCACTTTTGATATTTTCATTTTTGACCAAAATCGACAGGTCCGGGGCTTAGGGAATTTCTCATATGCCACAAAACGTTTGAAGCTCCTGTTCAAAAATGATGCTCCGAAATCAACTTCTGTCACCTTAGTGATACATTTTGGGATAGTACCTAAAGTTTAAAGCAGAAATTGGGGCACTTTTGAAGTTTTCATTTTTGACCAAAATCAACAGGTCCGGGGCTTAGGGAATTTCTCATATGCCACATAACGGTTGAAGCTCCTGTTCAAAAATGATGCTCCGAAATCAACTTCTGTCACCTTAGTGATACATTTTGGGATAGTACCTAAAGTTTAAAGCAGAAATTGGGGCACATTTGAAATTTTCATTTTTGACCAGAATCGACAGATCCGGGCTTAGGGAATTTCTCATATGCCACAAAACGTTTGAAGCTCCTGTTCAGAAATGATGCTCCGAAATCAACTTCTGTCACCTTAGTGATACATTTTGGGATAGTACCTAAAGTTTAAAGCAGAAATTGGGGCACTTTTGAAGTTTTCATTTTTGACCAAAATCGACAGGTCCGGAGCTTAGGGAATTTCTCATATGCCACATAACGGTTGAAGCTCCTGTTCAAAAATGATGCTCCGAAATCAACTTCTGTCACCTTAGTGATACATTTTGGGATAGTACCTAAAGTTTAAAGCAGAAATTGGGGTACTTTTGAAATTTTAATTTTTGACCAAAATCGACAGGTCCGGGGCTTAGGGAATTTCTCATATGCCACAAAACGGTTGAAGCTCCTGTTCAAAAATAATGCTCCGAAATCAACTTCTGTCACCTTAGTGATACAATCTGGGATAGTACCTAAAGTTTAAAGCAGAAATTGGGGCACTTTTGAAATTTTCATTTTTGACCAAAATCGACAGGTCCGGGGCTTAGGGAATTTCTCATATGCCACATAACGGTTGAAGCTCCTGTTCAAAAATGATGCTCCGAAATCAACTTCTGTCACCTTAGTGATACATTTTAGGATAGTACCTAAAGTTTAAAGCTGAAATTGGGGCACTTTTGAAATTTTCATTTTTGACCAAAATCGACAGGTCCGGCGCTTAGGGAATTTCTCATATGCCACAAAACGGTTGAAGCTCCTGTTCAAAAATAATGCTCTGAAATCAACTTCTGTCACCTTAGTGATACATTTTGGGATAGTACCTAAAGTTTAAAGCAGAAATTGGGGCACTTTTGAAGTTTTCATTTTTGACCAAAATCGACAGGTCCGGGGCTTAGGGAATTTCTCATATGCCACATAACGGTTGAAGCTCCTGTTCAAAAATGATGCTCCGAAATCAACTTCTGTCACCTTAGTGATACATTTTAGGATAGTACCTTAAGTTTAAAGCTGAAATTGGGGCACTTTTGAAATTTTCATTTTTGACCAAAATCGACAGGTCCGGCGCTTAGGGAATTTCTCATATGCTACAAAACGGTTGAAGCTCCTGTTCAAAAATGATGCTCCGAAATCAACTTCTGTCACCTTAATGATACATTCTGGGATAGTACCTAAAGTTTAAAGCAGAAATTGGGGCACTTTTGAAATTTTCATTTTTGACCAAAATCGACAGGTCCGGGGCTTAGGGAATTTCTCATATGCCACAAAACGGTTGAAGCTCCTGTTCAAAAATGATGCTCCGAAATCAACTTCTGTCACCTTAGTGATACATTTTGGAATAGTACCTGAAGTTTAAAGCAGAAATTGGGGCACTTTTGAAATTTTAATTTTTGACCAAAATCGACAGGTCCGGGGCTTAGGGAATTTCTCATATGCCACAAAACGGTTGAAGCTCCTGTTCAAAAATAATGCTCCGAAATCAACTTCTGTCACCTTAGTTATACATTCTGGGATAGTACCTAAAGTTTAAAGCAGAAATTGGGGCACTTTTGAAATTTTCATTTTTGACCAAAATCGACAGGTCCGGGGCTTAGGGAATTTCTCATATGCCACAAAACGGTTGAAGCTCCTGTTCAAAAATAATGCTCCGAAATCAACTTCTGTCACCTTAGTGATACATTCTGGGATAGTACCTAAAGTTTAAAGCAGAAATTGGGGCACTTTTGAAATTTTCATTTTTGACCAAAATCGACAGGTCCGGGGCTTAGGGAATTTCTCATATGCCACAAAACGGTTGAAGCTCCTGTTAAAAAATGATGCTCCGAAATCAACTTCTGTCACCTTAGTGATACATTTTGGGATAGTACCTAAAGTTTAAAGCAGAAATTGGGGCACTTTTGAAATTTTCATTTTTGACCAAAATCGACAGGTCCGGGGCTTAGGGAATTTCTCATATGCCACAAAACGGTTGAAGCTCCTGTTAAAAAATGATGCTCCGAAATCAACTTCTGTCACCTTAGTGATACATTTTGGGATAGTACCTAAAGTTTAAAGCAGAAATTGGGGCACTTTTGATATTTTCATTTTTGACCAAAATCGACAGGTCCGGGGCTTAGGGAATTTCTCATATGCCACAAAACGTTTGAAGCTCCTGTTCAAAAATGATGCTCCGAAATCAACTTCTGTCACCTTAGTGATACATTTTGGGATAGTACCTAAAGTTTAAAGCAGAAATTGGGGCACTTTTGAAGTTTTCATTTTTGACCAAAATCAACAGGTCCGGGGCTTAGGGAATTTCTCATATGCCACATAACGGTTGAAGCTCCTGTTCAAAAATGATGCTCCGAAATCAACTTCTGTCACCTTAGTGATACATTTTGGGATAGTACCTAAAGTTTAAAGCAGAAATTGGGGCACATTTGAAATTTTCATTTTTGACCAGAATCGACAGATCCGGGCTTAGGGAATTTCTCATATGCCACAAAACGGTTGAAGCTCCTGTTCAAAAATGATGCTCCGAAATCAACTTCTGTCACCTTAGTGATACATTTTGGGATAGTACCTAAAGTTTAAAGCAGAAATTGGGGCACTTTTGAAGTTTTCATTTTTGACCAAAATCGACAGGTCCGGAGCTTAGGGAATTTCTCATATGCCACATAACGGTTGAAGCTCCTGTTCAAAAATGATGCTCCGAAATCAACTTCTGTCACCTTAGTGATACATTTTGGGATAGTACCTAAAGTTTAAAGCAGAAATTGGGGTACTTTTGAAATTTTAATTTTTGACCAAAATCGACAGGTCCGGGGCTTAGGGAATTTCTCATATGCCACAAAACGGTTGAAGCTCCTGTTCAAAAATAATGCTCCGAAATCAACTTCTGTCACCTTAGTGATACAATCTGGGATAGTACCTAAAGTTTAAAGCAGAAATTGGGGCACTTTTGAAATTTTCATTTTTGACCAAAATCGACAGGTCCGGGGCTTAGGGAATTTCTCATATGCCACAAAACGGTTGAAGCTCCTGTTAAAAAATGATGCTCCGAAATCAACTTCTGTCACCTTAGTGATACATTTTGGGATAGTACCTAAAGTTTAAAGCAGAAATTGGGGCACTTTTGAAATTTTCATTTTTGACCAAAATCGACAGGTCCGGGGCTTAGGGAATTTCTCATATGCCACAAAACGGTTGAAGCTCCTGTTAAAAAATGATGCTCCGAAATCAACTTCTGTCACCTTAGTGATACATTTTGGGATAGTACCTAAAGTTTAAAGCAGAAATTGGGGCACTTTTGATATTTTCATTTTTGACCAAAATCGACAGGTCCGGGGCTTAGGGAATTTCTCATATGCTACAAAACGGTTGAAGCTCCTGTTCAAAAATGATGCTCCGAAATCAACTTCTGTCACCTTAGTGATACATTTTGGAATAGTACCTGAAGTTTAAAGCAGAAATTGGGGCACTTTTGAAATTTTAATTTTTGACCAAAATCGACAGGTCCGGGGCTTAGGGAATTTCTCATATGCCACAAAACGGTTGAAGCTCCTGTTCAAAAATAATGCTCCGAAATCAACTTCTGTCACCTTAGTGATACATTCTGGGATAGTACCTAAAGTTTAAAGCAGAAATTGGGGCACTTTTGAAATTTTCATTTTTGACCAAAATCGACAGGTCCGGGGCTTAGGGAATTTCTCATATGCCACAAAACGGTTGAAGCTCCTGTTAAAAAATGATGCTCCGAAATCAACTTCTGTCACCTTAGTGATACATTTTGGGATAGTACCTAAAGTTTAAAGCAGAAATTGGGGCACTTTTGAAATTTTCATTTTTGACCAAAATCGACAGGTCCGGGGCTTAGGGAATTTCTCATATGCCACAAAACGGTTGAAGCTCCTGTTAAAAAATGATGCTCCGAAATCAACTTCTGTCACCTTAGTGATACATTTTGGGATAGTACCTAAAGTTTAAAGCAGAAATTGGGGCACTTTTGATATTTTCATTTTTGACCAAAATCGACAGGTCCGGGGCTTAGGGAATTTCTCATATGCCACAAAACGTTTGAAGCTCCTGTTCAAAAATGATGCTCCGAAATCAACTTCTGTCACCTTAGTGATACATTTTGGGATAGTACCTAAAGTTTAAAGCAGAAATTGGGGCACTTTTGAAGTTTTCATTTTTGACCAAAATCAACAGGTCCGGGGCTTAGGGAATTTCTCATATGCCACATAACGGTTGAAGCTCCTGTTCAAAAATGATGCTCCGAAATCAACTTCTGTCACCTTAGTGATACATTTTGGGATAGTACCTAAAGTTTAAAGCAGAAATTGGGGCACATTTGAAATTTTCATTTTTGACCAGAATCGACAGATCCGGGCTTAGGGAATTTCTCATATGCCACAAAACGGTTGAAGCTCCTGTTCAGAAATGATGCTCCGAAATCAACTTCTGTCACCTTAGTGATACATTTTGGGATAGTACCTAAAGTTTAAAGCAGAAATTGGGGCACTTTTGAAGTTTTCATTTTTGACCAAAATCGACAGGTCCGGAGCTTAGGGAATTTCTCATATGCCACATAACGGTTGAAGCTCCTGTTCAAAAATGATGCTCCGAAATCAACTTCTGTCACCTTAGTGATACATTTTGGGATAGTACCTAAAGTTTAAAGCAGAAATTGGGGTACTTTTGAAATTTTAATTTTTGACCAAAATCGACAGGTCCGGGGCTTAGGGAATTTCTCATATGCCACAAAACGGTTGAAGCTCCTGTTCAAAAATAATGCTCCGAAATCAACTTCTGTCACCTTAGTGATACATTCTGGGATAGTACCTAAAGTTTAAAGCAGAAATTGGGGCACTTTTGAAATTTTCATTTTTGACCAAAATCGACAGGTCCGGGGCTTAGGGAATTTCTCATATGCCACAAAACGGTTGAAGCTCCTGTTAAAAAATGATGCTCCGAAATCAACTTCTGTCACCTTAGTGATACATTTTGGGATAGTACCTAAAGTTTAAAGCAGAAATTGGGGCACTTTTGAAATTTTCATTTTTGACCAAAATCGACAGGTCCGGGGCTTAGGGAATTTCTCATATGCCACAAAACGGTTGAAGCTCCTGTTAAAAAATGATGCTCCGAAATCAACTTCTGTCACCTTAGTGATACATTTTGGGATAGTACCTAAAGTTTAAAGCAGAAATTGGGGCACTTTTGATATTTTCATTTTTGACCAAAATCGACAGGTCCGGGGCTTAGGGAATTTCTCATATGCCACAAAACGGTTGAAGCTCCTGTTCAAAAATGATGCTCCGAAATCAACTTCTGTCACCTTAGTGATACATTTTGGGATAGTACCTAAAGTTTAAAGCAGAAATTGGGGCACTTTTGAAGTTTTCATTTTTGACCAAAATCAACAGGTCCGGGTCTTAGGGAATTTCTCATATGCCACAAAACGGTTGAAGCTCCTGTTCAGAAATGATGCTCCGAAATCAACTTCTGTCACCTTAGTGATACATTTTGGGATAGTACCTAAAGTTTAAAGCAGAAATTGGGGCACTTTTGAAGTTTTCATTTTTGACCAAAATCGACAGGTCCGGGGCTTAGGGAATTTCTCATATGCCACATAACGGTTGAAGCTCCTGTTCAAAAATGATGCTCCGAAATCAACTTCTGTCACCTTAGTGATACATTTTAGGATAGTACCTAAAGTTTAAAGCTGAAATTGGGGCACTTTTGAAATTTTCATTTTTGACCAAAATCGACAGGTCCGGCGCTTAGGGAATTTCTCATATGCCACAAAACGGTTGAAGCTCCTGTTCAAAAATGATGCTCCGAAATCAACTTCTGTCACCTTAGTGATACATTTTGGGATAGTACCTAAAGTTTAAAGCAGAAATTGGGGCACTTTTGATATTTTACATTTTTGACCAAAATTGACAGGTCCGGGGCTTAGGGAATTTCTCATATGCCACAAAACGTTTGAAGCTCCTGTTCAAAAATGATGCTCCGAAATCAACTTCTGTCACCTTAGTGATACATTTTGGGATAGTACCTAAAGTTTAAAGCAGAAATTGGGGCACTTTTGAAGTTTTCATTTTTGACCAAAATCGACATGTCCGGGGCTTAGGGAATTTCTCATATGCCACATAACGGTTGAAGCTCCTGTTCAAAAATGATGCTCCGAAATCAACTTCTGTCACCTTAGTGATACATTTTGGGATAGTACCTAAAGTTTAAAGCAGAAATTGGGGCACATTTGAAATTTTCATTTTTGACCAGAATCGACAGGTCCGGGCTTAGGGAATTTCTCATATGCCACAAAACGGTTGAAGCTCCTGTTCAAAAATGATGCTCCGAAATCAACTTCTGTCACCTTAGTGATACATTTTGGGATAGTACCTAAAGTTTAAAGC
Source organism: Pseudophryne corroboree (assembly GCF_028390025.1). Taxonomy (NCBI): domain Eukaryota; kingdom Metazoa; phylum Chordata; class Amphibia; order Anura; family Myobatrachidae; genus Pseudophryne; species Pseudophryne corroboree. The sequence goes on along the minus strand of NW_026968030.1, from coordinate 34,715 downwards.
AGAAATTGGGGCACTTTTGAAGTTTTCATTTTTGACCAAAATCGACAGGTCCGGGGCTTAGGGAATTTCTCATATGCCACATAACGGTTGAAGCTCCTGTTCAAAAATGATGCTCCGAAATCAACTTCTGTCACCTTAGTGATACATTTTAGGATAGTACCTAAAGTTTAAAGCAGAAATTGGGGCACTTTTGAAATTTTCATTTTTGACCAAAATCGACAGGTCCGGGGCTTAGGGAATTTCTCATATGCCACAAAACGGTTGAAGCTCCTGTTAAAAAATGATGCTCCGAAATCAACTTCTGTCACCTTAGTGATACATTTTGGGATAGTACCTAAAGTTTAAAGCAGAAATTGGGGCACTTTTGATATTTTCATTTTTGACCAAAATCGACAGGTCCGGGGCTTAGGGAATTTCTCATATGCCTCAAAACGTTTGAAGCTCCTGTTCAAAAATGATGCTCCGAAATCAACTTCTGTCACCTTAGTGATACATTTTGGGATAGTACCTAAAGTTTAAAGCAGAAATTGGGGCACTTTTGAAGTTTTCATTTTTGACCAAAATCGACACGTCCGGGGCTTAGGGAATTTCTCATATGCCACATAACGGTTGAAGCTCCTGCTCAAAAATGATGCTCCGAAATCAACTTCTGTCACCTTATTGATACATTTTGGGATAGTACCTAAAGTTTAAAGCAGAAATTGGGGCACTTTTGAAGTTTTCATTTTTGACCCAAATCGACAGGTCCGGGGCTTAGGGAATTTCTCATATGCCACATAACGGTTGAAGCTCCTGTTCAAAAATGATGCTCCGAAATCAACTTCTGTCACCTTAGTGATACATTTTAGGATAGTACCTAAAGTTTAAAGCTGAAATTGGGGCACTTTTGAAATTTTCATTTTTGACCAAAATCGACAGGTCCGGCGCTTAGGGAATTTCTCATATGCCACAAAACGGTTGAAGCTCCTGTTCAAAAATGATGCTCCGAAATCAACTTCTGTCACCTTAGTGATACATTTTGGGACAGTACCTAAAGTTTAAAGCAGAAATTGGGGCACTTTTGATATTTTCATTTTTGACCAAAATCGACAGGTCCGGGGCTTAGGGAATTTCTCATATGCCACAAAACGTTTGAAGCTCCTGTTCAAAAATGATGCTCCGAAATCAACTTCTGTCACCTTAGTGATACATTTTGGGATAGTACCTAAAGTTTAAAGCAGAAATTGGGGCACTTTTGAAATTTTCATTTTTGACCAAAATCGACAGGTCCGGGGCTCAGTGAATTTCTCATATGCCACATAACGGTTGAAGCTCCTGTTCAAAAATGATGCTCCGAAATCAACTTCTGTCACCTTAGTGATACATTTTGGGATAGTACCTAAAGTTTAAAGCAGAAATTGGGGCACATTTGAAATTTTCATTTTTGACCAGAATCGACAGGTCCGGGCTTAGGGAATTTCTCATATGCCACAAAACGGTTGAAGCTCCTGTTCAAAAATGATGCTCCGAAATCAACTTCTGTCACCTTAGTGATACATTTTGGGATAGTACCTAAAGTTTAAAGCAGAAATTGGGGCACTTTTGAAGTTTTCATTTTTGACCAAAATCGACAGGTCCGGGGCTTAGGGAATTTCTCATATGCCACATAACGGTTGAAGCTCCTGTTCAAAAATGATGCTCCGAAATCAACTTCTGTCACCTTAGTGATACATTTTAGGATAGTACCTAAAGTTTAAAGCAGAAATTGGGGCACTTTTGAAATTTTCATTTTTGACCAAAATCGACAGGTCCGGGGCATAGGGAATTTCTCATATGCCACAAAACGGTTGAAGCTCCTGTTCAAAAATGATGCTCCGAAATCAACTTCTGTCACCTTAGTGATACATTTTATAATAGTACCTGAAGTTTAAAGCAGAAATTGGGGCACTTTTGAAATTTTAATTTTTGACCAAAATTGACAGGTCCGGGGCTTAGGGAATTTCTCATATGCCACAAAACGGTTGAAGCTCCTGTTCAAAAATAATACCCCGAAATCAACTTCTGTCACCTTAGTTATACATTCTGGGATAGTACCTAAAGTTTAAAGCAGAAATTGGGGCACTTTTGAAATTTTCATTTTTGACCAAAATCGACAGGTCCGGGGCTTAGGGAATTTCTCATATGCCACAAAACGGTTGAAGCTCCTGTTCAAAAATAATGCTCCGAAATCAACTTCTGTCACCTTAGTGATACATTTTGGGATAGTACCTAAAGTTTAAAGCAGAAATTGGGGTACTTTTGAAATTTTAATTTTTGACCAAAATCGACAGGTCCGGGGCTTAGGGAATTTCTCATATGCAACAAAACGGTTGAAGCTCCTTTTAAAAAATAATGCTCCGAAATCAACTTCTGTCACCTTAGTGATACATTCTGGGATAGTACCTAAAGTTTAAAGCAGAAATTGGGGCACTTTTGAAATTTTCATTTTTGACCAAAATCGACAGGTCCGGGGCTTAGGGAATTTCTCATATGCCACAAAACGGTTGAAGCTCCTGTTAAAAAATGATGCTCCGAAATCAACTTCTGTCACCTTAGTGATACATTTTGGGATAGTACCTAAAGTTTAAAGCAGAAATTGGGGCACTTTTGAAATTTTCATTTTTGACCAAAATCGACAGGTCCGGGGCTTAGGGAATTTCTCATATGCCACAAAACGTTTGAAGCTCCTGTTCAAAAATGATGCTCCGAAATCAACTTCTGTCACCTTAGTGATACATTTTGGGATAGTACCTAAAGTTTAAAGCAGAAATTGGGGCACTTTTGAAGTTTTCATTTTTGACCAAAATCGACAGGTCCGGGGCTTAGGGAATTTCTCATATGCCACATAACGGTTGAAGCTCCTGTTCAAAAATGATGCTCCGAAATCAACTTCTGTCACCTTAGTGATACATTTTGGGATAGTACCTAAAGTTTAAAGCAGAAATTGGGGCACTTTTGAAGTTTTCATTTTTGACCAAAATCGACAGGTCCGGGGCTTAGGGAATTTCTCATATGCCACATAACGGTTGAAGCTCCTGTTCAAAAATGATGCTCCGAAATCAACTTCTGTCACCTTAGTGATACATTTTGGGATAGTACCTAAAGTTTAAAGCAGAAATTGGGGCACTTTTGAAGTTTTCATTTTTGACCAAAATCGACAGGTCCGGGGCTTAGGGAATTTCTCATATGCCACATAACGGTTGAAGCTCCTGTTCAAAAATGATGCTCCGAAATCAACTTCTGTCACCTTAGTGATACATTTTGGGATAGTACCTAAAGTTTAAAGCAGAAATTGGGGCACTTTTGAAGTTTTCATTTTTGACCAAAATCGACAGGTCCGGGGCTTAGGGAATTTCTCATATGCCACATAACGGTTGAAGCTCCTGTTCAAAAATGATGCTCCGAAATCAACTTCTGTCACCTTAGTGATACATTTTAGGATAGTACCTAAAGTTTAAAGCTGAAATTGGGGCACTTTTGAAATTTTCATTTTAGACCAAAATCGACAGGTCCGGCGCTTAGGGAATTTCTCATATGCCACAAAACGGTTGAAGCTCCTGTTCAAAAATGATGCTCCGAAATCAACTTCTGTCACCTTAGTGATACATTTTGCGATAGTACCTAAAGTTTAAAGCAGAAATTGGGGCACTTTTGATATTTTCATTTTTGACCAAAATCGACAGGTCCGGGGCTTAGGGAATTTCTCATATGCCACAAAACGTTTGAAGCTCCTGTTCAAAAATGATGCTCCGAAATCAACTTCTGTCACCTTAGTGATACATTTTGGGATAGTACCTAAAGTTTAAAGCAGAAATTGGGGCACTTTTGAAGTTTTCATTTTTGACCAAAATCGACAGGTCCGGGGCTTAGGGAATTTCTCATATGCCACATAACGGTTGAAGCTCCTGTTCAAAAATGATGCTCCGAAATCAACTTCTGTCACCTTAGTGATACATTTTGGGATAGTACCTAAAGTTTAAAGCAGAAATTGGGGCACTTTTGAAATTTTCATTTTTGACCAAAATCGACAGGTCCGGGGCTTAGGGAATTTCTCATATGCCACAAAACGGTTGAAGCTCCTGTTAAAAAATGATGCTCCGAAATCAACTTCTGTCACCTTAGTGATACATTTTGGGATAGTACCTAAAGTTTAAAGCAGAAATTGGGGCACTTTTGATATTTTCATTTTTGACCAAAATCGACAGGTCCGGGGCTTAGGGAATTTCTCATATGCCACAAAACGTTTGAAGCTCCTGTTCAAAAATGATGCTCCGAAATCAACTTCTGTCACCTTAGTGATACATTTTGGGATAGTACCTAAAGTTTAAAGCAGAAATTGGGGCACTTTTGAAGTTTTCATTTTTGACCAAAATCGACAGGTCCGGGGCTTAGGGAATTTCTCATATGCCACATAACGGTTGAAGCTCCTGTTCAAAAATGATGCTCCGAAATCAACTTCTGTCACCTTAGTGATACATTTTGGGATAGTACCTAAAGTTTAAAGCAGAAATTGGGGCACATTTGAAATTTTCATTTTTGACCAGAATCGACAGGTCCGGGCTTAGGGAATTTCTCATATGCCACAAAACGGTTGAAGCTCCTGTTCAAAAATGATGCTCCGAAATCAACTTCTGTCACCTTAGTGATACATTTTGGGATAGTACCTAAAGTTTAAAGCAGAAATTGGGGCACTTTTGAAGTTTTCATTTTTGACCAAAATCGACAGGTCCGGGGCTTAGGGAATTTCTCATATGCCACATAACGGTTGAAGCTCCTGTTCAAAAATGATGCTCCGAAATCAACTTCTGTCACCTTAGTGATACATTTTAGGATAGTACCTAAAGTTTAAAGCTGAAATTGGGGCACTTTTGAAATTTTCATTTTAGACCAAAATCGACAGGTCCGGCGCTTAGGGAATTTCTCATATGCCACAAAACGGTTGAAGCTCCTGTTCAAAAATGATGCTCCGAAATCAACTTCTGTCACCTTAGTGATACATTTTGGGATAGTACCTAAAGTTTAAAGCAGAAATTGGGGCACTTTTGATATTTTCATTTTTGACCAAAATCGACAGGTCCGGGGCTTAGGGAATTTCTCATATGCCACAAAACGTTTGAAGCTCCTGTTCAAAAATGATGCTCCGAAATCAACTTCTGTCACCTTAGTGATACATTTTGGGATAGTACCTAAAGTTTAAAGCAGAAATTGGGGCACTTTTGAAGTTTTCATTTTTGACCAAAATCGACAGGTCCGGGGCTTAGGGAATTTCTCATATGCCACATAACGGTTGAAGCTCCTGTTCAAAAATGATGCTCCGAAATCAACTTCTGTCACCTTAGTGATACATTTTAGGATAGTACCTAAAGTTTAAAGCTGAAATTGGGGCACTTTTGAAATTTTCATTTTTGACCAAAATCGACAGGTCCGGCGCTTAGGGAATTTCTCATATGCTACAAAACGGTTGAAGCTCCTGTTCAAAAATGATGCTCCGAAATCAACTTCTGTCACCTTAATGATACATTCTGGGATAGTACCTAAAGTTTAAAGCAGAAATTGGGGCACTTTTGAAATTTTCATTTTTGACCAAAATCGACAGGTCCGGGGCTTAGGGAATTTCTCATATGCCACAAAACGGTTGAAGCTCCTGTTCAAAAATGATGCTCCGAAATCAACTTCTGTCACTTTAGTGATACATTTTAGGATAGTACCTAAAGTTTAAAGCTGAAATTGGAGCACTTTTGACATTTTCATTTTAGACCAAAATCGACAGGTCCGGCGCTTAGGGAATTTCTCATATGCCACAAAACGGTTGAAGCTCCTGTTCAAAAATGATGCTCCGAAATCAACTTCTGTCACCTTAGTGATACATTTTGGGATAGTACCTAAAGTTTAAAGCAGAAATTGGGGCACTTTTGAAGTTTTCATTTTTGACCAAAATCGACAGGTCCGGGGCTTAGGGAATTTCTCATATGCCACATAACGGTTGAAGCTCCTGTTCAAAAATGATGCTCCGAAATCAACTTCTGTCACCTTAGTGATACATTTTGGGATAGTACCTAAAGTTTAAAGCAGAAATTGGGGCACTTTTGAAGTTTTCATTTTTGACCAAAATCGACAGGTCCGGGGCTTAGGGAATTTCTCATATGCCACATAACGGTTGAAGCTCCTGTTCAAAAATGATGCTCCGAAATCAACTTCTGTCACCTTAGTGATACATTTTAGGATAGTACCTAAAGTTTAAAGCTGAAATTGGGGCACTTTTGAAATTTTCATTTTAGACCAAAATCGACAGGTCCGGCGCTTAGGGAATTTCTCATATGCCACAAAACGGTTGAAGCTCCTGTTCAAAAATGATGCTCCGAAATCAACTTCTGTCACCTTAGTGATACATTTTGCGATAGTACCTAAAGTTTAAAGCAGAAATTGGGGCACTTTTGATATTTTCATTTTTGACCAAAATCGACAGGTCCGGGGCTTAGGGAATTTCTCATATGCCACAAAACGTTTGAAGCTCCTGTTCAAAAATGATGCTCCGAAATCAACTTCTGTCACCTTAGTGATACATTTTGGGATAGTACCTAAAGTTTAAAGCAGAAATTGGGGCACTTTTGAAGTTTTCATTTTTGACCAAAATCGACAGGTCCGGGGCTTAGGGAATTTCTCATATGCCACATAACGGTTGAAGCTCCTGTTCAAAAATGATGCTCCGAAATCAACTTCTGTCACCTTAGTGATACATTTTGGGATAGTACCTAAAGTTTAAAGCAGAAATTGGGGCACTTTTGAAATTTTCATTTTTGACCAAAATCGACAGGTCCGGGGCTTAGGGAATTTCTCATATGCCACAAAACGGTTGAAGCTCCTGTTAAAAAATGATGCTCCGAAATCAACTTCTGTCACCTTAGTGATACATTTTGGGATAGTACCTAAAGTTTAAAGCAGAAATTGGGGCACTTTTGATATTTTCATTTTTGACCAAAATCGACAGGTCCGGGGCTTAGGGAATTTCTCATATGCCACAAAACGTTTGAAGCTCCTGTTCAAAAATGATGCTCCGAAATCAACTTCTGTCACCTTAGTGATACATTTTGGGATAGTACCTAAAGTTTAAAGCAGAAATTGGGGCACTTTTGAAGTTTTCATTTTTGACCAAAATCGACAGGTCCGGGGCTTAGGGAATTTCTCATATGCCACATAACGGTTGAAGCTCCTGTTCAAAAATGATGCTCCGAAATCAACTTCTGTCACCTTAGTGATACATTTTGGGATAGTACCTAAAGTTTAAAGCAGAAATTGGGGCACATTTGAAATTTTCATTTTTGACCAGAATCGACAGGTCCGGGCTTAGGGAATTTCTCATATGCCACAAAACGGTTGAAGCTCCTGTTCAAAAATGATGCTCCGAAATCAACTTCTGTCACCTTAGTGATACATTTTAGGATAGTACCTAAAGTTTAAAGCTGAAATTGGGGCACTTTTGAAATTTTCATTTTTGACCAAAATCGACAGGTCCGGCGCTTAGGGAATTTCTCATATGCTACAAAACGGTTGAAGCTCCTGTTCAAAAATGATGCTCCGAAATCAACTTCTGTCACTTTAGTGATAAATTTTGGAATAGTACCTGAAGTTTAAAGCAGAAATTGGGGCACTTTTGAAATTTTCATTTTTGACCAAAATCGACAGGTCCGGGGCTTAGGGAATTTCTCATATGCCACAAAACGGTTGAAGCTCCTGTTCAAAAATAATGCTCCGAAATCAACTTCTGTCACCTTAGTGATACATTTTGGGATAGTACCTAAAGTTTAAAGCAGAAATTGGGGTACTTTTGAAATTTTAATTTTTGACCAAAATCGACAGGTCCGGGGCTTAGGGAATTTCTCATATGCCACAAAACGGTTGAAGCTCCTGTTAAAAAATAATGCTCCGAAATCAACTTCTGTCACCTTAGTGATACATTCTGGGATAGTACCTAAAGTTTAAAGCAGAAATTGGGGCACTTTTGAAATTTTCATTTTTGACCAAAATAGACAGGTCCGGGGCTTAGGGAATTTCTCATATGCCACAAAACGGTTGAAGCTCCTGTTAAAAAATGATGCTCCGAAATCAACTTCTGTCACCTTAGTGATACATTTTGGGATAGTACCTAAAGTTTAAAGCAGAAATTGGGGCACTTTTGAAATTTTCATTTTTGACCAAAATCGACAGGTCCGGGGCTTAGGGAATTTCTCATATGCCACAAAACGGTTGAAGCTCCTGTTAAAAAATGATGCTCCGAAATCAACTTCTGTCACCTTAGTGATACATTTTGGGATAGTACCTAAAGTTTAAAGCAGAAATTGGGGCACTTTTGATATTTTCATTTTTGACCAAAATCGACAGGTCCGGGGCTTACGGAATTTCTCATATGCCACAAAACGTTTGAAGCTCCTGTTCAAAAATGATGCTCCGAAATCAACTTCTGTCACCTTAGTGATACATTTTGGGATAGTACCTAAAGTTTAAAGCAGAAATTGGGGCACTTTTGAAGTTTTCATTTTTTGACCAAAATCGACATGTCCGGGGCTTAGGGAATTTCTCATATGCCACATAACGGTTGAAGCTCCTGTTCAAAAATGATGCTCCGAAATCAACTTCTGTCACCTTAGTGATACATTTTGGGATAGTACCTAAAGTTTAAAGCAGAAATTGGGGCACATTTGAAATTTTCATTTTTGACCAGAATCGACAGGTCCGGGCTTAGGGAATTTCTCATATGCCACAAAACGGTTGAAGCTCCTGTTCAAAAATGATGCTCCGAAATCAACTTCTGTCACCTTAGTGATAGATTTTGGGATAGTACCTAAAGTTTAAAGCAGAAATTGGGGCACTTTTGAAGTTTTCATTTTTGACCAAAATCGACAGGTCCGGGGCTTAGGGAATTTCTCATATGCCACATAACGGTTGAAGCTCCTGTTCAAAAATGATGCTCCGAAATCAACTTCTGTCACCTTAGTGATACATTTTAGGACAGTACCTAAAGTTTAAAGCTGAAATTGGGGCACTTTTGAAATTTTCATTTTAGACCAAAATCGACAGGTCCGGCGCTTAGGGAATTTCTCATATGCCACAAAACGGTTGAAGCTCCTGTTCAAAAATGATGCTCCGAAATCAACTTCTGTCACCTTAGTGATACATTTTGGGATAGTACCTAAAGTTTAAAGCAGAAATTGGGGCACTTTTGATATTTTCATTTTTGACCAAAATCGACAGGTCCGGGGCTTAGGGAATTTCTCATATGCCACAAAACGTTTGAAGCTCCTGTTCAAAAATGATGCTCCGAAATCAACTTCTGTCACCTTAGTGATACATTTTGGGATAGTACCTAAAGTTTAAAGCAGAAATTGGGGCACTTTTGAAGTTTTCATTTTTGACCAAAATCGACAGGTCCGGGGCTTAGGGAATTTCTCATATGCCACATAACGGTTGAAGCTCCTGTTCAAAAATGATGCTCCGAAATCAACTTCTGTCACCTTAGTGATACATTTTGGGATAGTACCTAAAGTTTAAAGCAGAAATTGGGGCACTTTTGAAATTTTCATTTTTGACCAAAATCGACAGGTCCGGGGCTTAGGGAATTTCTCATATGCCACAAAACGGTTGAAGCTCCTGTTAAAAAATGATGCTCCGAAATCAACTTCTGTCACCTTAGTGATACATTTTGGGATAGTACCTAAAGTTTAAAGCAGAAATTGGGGCACTTTTGAAGTTTTCATTTTTGACCAAAATCGACAGGTCCGGGGCTTAGGGAATTTCTCATATGCCACAAAACGGTTGAAGCTCCTGTTCAAAAATGATGCTCCGAAATCAACTTCTGTCACCTTAGTGATACATTTTGGGATAGTACCTAAAGTTTAAAGCAGAAATTGGGGCACTTTTGAAATTTTCATTTTTGACCAAAATCGACAGGTCCGGGGCTTAGGGAATTTCTCATATGCCACAAAACGTTTGAAGCTCCTGTTCAAAAATGATGCTCCGAAATCAACTTCTGTCACCTTAGTGATACATTTTGGGATAGTACCTAAAGTTTAAAGAAGAAATTGGGGCACTTTTGAAGTTTTCATTTTTGACCAAAATCGACAGGTCCGGGGCTTAGGGAATTTCTCATATGCAACATAACGGTTGAAGCTCCTGTTCAAAAATGATGCTCCGAAATCAACTTCTGTCACCTTAGTGATACATTTTGGGATAGTACCTAAAGTTTAAAGCAGAAATTGGGGCACATTTGAAATTTTCATTTTTGACCAGAATCGACAGGTCCGGGCTTAGGGAATTTCTCATATGCCACAAAACGGTTGAAGCTCCTGTTCAAAAATGATGCTCCGAAATCAACTTCTGTCACCTTAGTGATACATTTTGGGATAGTACCTAAAGTTTAAAGCAGAAATTGGGGCACTTTTGAAGTTTTCATTTTTGACCAAAATCGACAGGTCCGGGGCTTAGGGAATTTCTCATATGCCACATAACGGTTGAAGCTCCTGTTCAAAAATGATGCTCCGAAATCAACTTCTGTCACCTTAGTGATACATTTTAGGATAGTACCTAAAGTTTAAAGCTGAAATTGGGGCACTTTTGAAATTTTCATTTTAGACCAAAATCGACAGGTCCGGCGCTTAGGGAATTTCTCATATGCCACAAAACGGTTGAAGCTCCTGTTAAAAAATAATGCTCCGAAATCAACTTCTGTCACCTTAGTGATACATTCTGGGATAGTACCTAAAGTTTAAAGCAGAAATTGGGGCACTTTTGAAAATTTCATTTTTGACCAAAATCGACAGGTCCGGGGCTTAGGGAATTTCTCATATGCCACAAAACGGTTGAAGCTCCTGTTAAAAAATGATGCTCCGAAATCAACTTCTGTCACCTTAGTGATACATTTTGGGATAGTACCTAAAGTTTAAAGCAGAAATTGGGGCACTTTTGAAATTTTCATTTTTGACCAAAATCGACAGGTCCGGGGCTTAGGGAATTTCTCATATGCCACAAAACGGTTGAAGCTCCTGTTAAAAAATGATGCTCCGAAATCAACTTCTGTCACCTTAGTGATACATTTTGGGATAGTACCTAAAGTTTAAAGCAGAAATTGGGGCACTTTTGATATTTTCATTTTTGACCAAAATCGACAGGTCCGGGGCTTAGGGAATTTCTCATATGCCACAAAACGTTTGAAGCTCCTGTTCAAAAATGATGCTCCGAAATCAACTTCTGTCACCTTAGTGATACATTTTGGGATAGTACCTAAAGTTTAAAGCAGAAATTGGGGCACTTTTGAAGTTTTCATTTTTGACCAAAATCGACATGTCCGGGGCTTAGGGAATTTCTCATATGCCACATAACGGTTGAAGCTCCTGTTCAAAAATGATGCTCCGAAATCAACTTCTGTCACCTTAGTGATACATTTTGGGATAGTACCTAAAGTTTAAAGCAGAAATTGGGGCACATTTGAAATTTTCATTTTTGACCAGAATCGACAGGTCCGGGCTTAGGGAATTTCTCATATGCCACAAAACGTTTGAAGCTCCTGTTCAAAAATGATGCTCCGAAATCAACTTCTGTCACCTTAGTGATACATTTTAGGATAGTACCTAAAGTTTAAAGCTGAAATTGGGGCACTTTTGAAATTTTCATTTTAGACCAAAATCGACAGGTCCGGCGCTTAGGGAATTTCTCATATGCCACAAAACGGTTGAAGCTCCTGTTCAAAAATGATGCTCCGAAATCAACTTCTGTCACCTTAGTGATACATTTTGGGATAGTACCTAAAGTTTAAAGCAGAAATTGGGGCACTTTTGATATTTTCATTTTTGACCAAAATCGACAGGTCCGGGGCTTAGGGAATTTCTCATATGCCACAAAACGTTTGAAGCTCCTGTTCAAAAATGATGCTCCGAAATCAACTTCTGTCACCTTAGTGATACATTTTGGGATAGTACCTAAAGTTTAAAGCAGAAATTGGGGCACTTTTGAAGTTTTCATTTTTGACCAAAATCGACAGGTCCGGGGCTTAGGGAATTTCTCATATGCCACATAACGGTTGAAGCTCCTGTTCAAAAATGATGCTCCGAAATCAACTTCTGTCACCTTAGTGATACATTTTGGGATAGTACCTAAAGTTTAAAGCAGAAATTGGGGCACTTTTGAAATTTTCATTTTTGACCAAAATCGACAGGTCCGGGGCTTAGGGAATTTCTCATATGCCACAAAACGGTTGAAGCTCCTGTTAAAAAATGATGCTCCGAAATCAACTTCTGTCACCTTAGTGATACATTTTGGGATAGTACCTAAAGTTTAAAGCAGAAATTGGGGCACTTTTGATATTTTCATTTTTGACCAAAATCGACAGGTCCGGGGCTTAGGGAATTTCTCATATGCCACAAAACGTTTGAAGCTCCTGTTCAAAAATGATGCTCCGAAATCAACTTCTGTCACCTTAGTGATACATTTTGGGATAGTACCTAAAGTTTAAAGCAGAAATTGGGGCACTTTTGAAGTTTTCATTTTTGACCAAAATCGACAGGTCCGGGGCTTAGGGAATTTCTCATATGCCACATAACGGTTGAAGCTCCTGTTCAAAAATGATGCTCCGAAATCAACTTCTGTCACCTTAGTGATACATTTTGGGATAGTACCTAAAGTTTAAAGCAGAAATTGGGGCACTTTTGAAATTTTCATTTTTGACCAAAATCGACAGGTCCGGGGCTTAGGGAATTTCTCATATGCCACAAAACGGTTGAAGCTCCTGTTAAAAAATGATGCTCCGAAATCAACTTCTGTCACCTTAGTGATACATTTTGGGATAGTACCTAAAGTTTAAAGCAGAAATTGGGGCACTTTTGATATTTTCATTTTTGACCAAAATTGACAGGTCCGGGGCTTAGGGAATTTCTCATATGCCACAAAACGTTTGAAGCTCCTGTTCAAAAATGATGCTCCGAAATCAACTTCTGTCACCTTAGTGATACATTTTGGGATAGTACCTAAAGTTTAAAGCAGAAATTGGGGCACTTTTGAAGTTTTCATTTTTGACCAAAATCGACAGGTCCGGGGCTTAGGGAATTTCTCATATGCAACATAACGGTTGAAGCTCCTGTTCAAAAATGATGCTCCGAAATCAACTTCTGTCACCTTAGTGATACATTTTGGGATAGTACCTAAAGTTTAAAGCAGAAATTGGGGCACATTTGAAATTTTCATTTTTGACCAGAATCGACAGGTCCGGGCTTAGGGAATTTCTCATATGCCACAAAACGGTTGAAGCTCCTGTTCAAAAATGATGCTCCGAAATCAACTTCTGTCACCTTAGTGATACATTTTGGGATAGTACCTAAAGTTTAAAGCAGAAATTGGGGCACTTTTGAAGTTTTCATTTTTGACCAAAATCGACAGGTCCGGGGCTTCGGGAATTTCTCATATGCCACATAACGGTTGAAGCTCCTGTTCAAAAATGATGCTCCGAAATCAACTTCTGTCACCTTAGTGATACATTTTAGGATAGTACCTAAAGTTTAAAGCTGAAATTGGGGCACTTTTGAAATTTTCATTTTAGACCAAAATCGACAGGTCCGGCGCTTAGGGAATTTCTCATATGCCACAAAATGGTTGAAGCTCCTGTTAAAAAATAATGCTCCGAAATCAACTTCTGTCACCTTAGTGATACATTCTGGGATAGTACCTAAAGTTTAAAGCAGAAATTGGGGCACTTTTGAAAATTTCATTTTTGACCAAAATCGACAGGTCCGGGGCTTAGGGAATTTCTCATATGCCACAAAACGGTTGAAGCTCCTGTTAAAAAATGATGCTCCGAAATCAACTTCTGTCACCTTAGTGATACATTTTGGGATAGTACCTAAAGTTTAAAGCAGAAATTGGGGCACTTTTGAAATTTTCATTTTTGACCAAAATCGACAGGTCCGGGGCTTAGGGAATTTCTCATATGCCACAAAACGGTTGAAGCTCCTGTTAAAAAATGATGCTCCGAAATCAACTTCTGTCACCTTAGTGATACATTTTGGGATAGTACCTAAAGTTTAAAGCAGAAATTGGGGCACTTTTGATATTTTCATTTTTGACCAAAATCGACAGGTCCGGGGCTTAGGGAATTTCTCAGATGCCACAAAACGTTTGAAGCTCCTGTTCAAAAATGATGCTCCGAAATCAACTTCTGTCACCTTAGTGATACATTTTGGGATAGTACCTAAAGTTTAAAGCAGAAATTGGGGCACTTTTGAAGTTTTCATTTTTGACCAAAATCGACATGTCCGGGGCTTAGGGAATTTCTCATATGCCACATAACGGTTGAAGCTCCTGTTCAAAAATGATGCTCCGAAATCAACTTCTGTCACCTTAGTGATACATTTTGGGATAGTACCTAAAGTTTAAAGCAGAAATTGGGGCACATTTGAAATTTTCATTTTTGACCAGAATCGACAGGTCCGGGCTTAGGGAATTTCTCATATGCCACAAAACGGTTGAAGCTCCTGTTCAAAAATGATGCTCCGAAATCAACTTCTGTCACCTTAGTGATAGATTTTGGGATAGTACCTAAAGTTTAAAGCAGAAATTGGGGCACTTTTGAAGTTTTCATTTTTGACCAAAATCGACAGGTCCGGGGCTTAGGGAATTTCTCATATGCCACATAACGGTTGAAGCTCCTGTTCAAAAATGATGCTCCGAAATCAACTTCTGTCACCTTAGTGATACATTTTAGGATAGTACCTAAAGTTTAAAGCTGAAATTGGGGCACTTTTGAAATTTTCATTTTTGACCAAAATCGACAGGTCCGGCGCTTAGGGAATTTCTCATATGCCACAAAACGGTTGAAGCTCCTGTTCAAAAATGATGCTCCGAAATCAACTTCTGTCACCTTAGTGATACATTTTGGGATAGTACCTAAAGTTTAAAGCAGAAATTGGGGCACTTTTGATATTTTCATTTTTGACCAAAATCGACAGGTCCGGGGCTTAGGGAATTTCTCATATGCCACAAAACGTTTGAAGCTCCTGTTCAAAAATGATGCTCCGAAATCAACTTCTGTCACCTTAGTGATACATTTTGGGATAGTACCTAAAGTTTAAAGCAGAAATTGGGGCACTTTTGAAGTTTTCATTTTTGACCAAAATCGACAGGTCCGGGGCTTAGGGAATTTCTCATATGCCACATAACGGTTGAAGCTCCTGTTCAAAAATGATGCTCCGAAATCAACTTCTGTCACCTTAGTGATACATTTTGGGATAGTACCTAAAGTTTAAAGCAGAAATTGGGGCACTTTTGAAATTTTCATTTTTGACCAAAATCGACAGGTCCGGGGCTTAGGGAATTTCTCATATGCCACAAAACGGTTGAAGCTCCTGTTAAAAAATGATGCTCCGAAATCAACTTCTGTCACCTTAGTGATACATTTTGGGATAGTACCTAAAGTTCAAAGCAGAAATTGGGGCACTTTTGATATTTTCATTTTTGACCAAAATCGACAGGTCCGGGGCTTAGGGAATTTGATACATTTTGGGATAGTACCTAAAGTTTAAAGCAGAAATTGGGGCACTTTTGAAGTTTTCATTTTTGACCAAAATCGACAGGTCCGGGGGCTTAGGGAATTTCTCATATGCCACATAACGGTTGAAGCTCCTGTTCAAAAATGATGCTCCGAAATCAACTTCTGTCACCTTAGTGATACATTTTGGGATAGTACCTAAAGTTTAAAGCAGAAATTGGGGCACATTTGAAATTTTCATTTTTGACCAGAATCGACAGGTCCGGGCTTAGGGAATTTCTCATATGCCACAAAACGGTTGAAGCTCCTGTTCAAAAATGATGCTCCGAAATCAACTTCTGTCACCTTAGTGATACATTTTGGGATAGTACCTAAAGTTTAAAGCAGAAATTGGGGCACTTTTGATATTTTCATTTTTGACCAAAATCGACAGGTCCGGGGCTTAGGGAATTTCTCAGATGCCACAAAACGTTTGAAGCTCCTGTTCAAAAATGATGCTCCGAAATCAACTTCTGTCACCTTAGTGATACATTTTGGGATAGTACCTAAAGTTTAAAGCAGAAATTGGGGCACTTTTGAAGTTTTCATTTTTGACCAAAATCGACATGTCCGGGGCTTAGGGAATTTCTCATATGCCACATAACGGTTGAAGCTCCTGTTCAAAAATGATGCTCCGAAATCAACTTCTGTCACCTTAGTGATACATTTTGGGATAGTACCTAAAGTTTAAAGCAGAAATTGGGGCACATTTGAAATTTTCATTTTTGACCAGAATCGACAGGTCCGGGCTTAGGGAATTTCTCATATGCCACAAAACGGTTGAAGCTCCTGTTCAAAAATGATGCTCCGAAATCAACTTCTGTCACCTTAGTGATAGATTTTGGGATAGTACCTAAAGTTTAAAGCAGAAATTGGGGCACTTTTGAAGTTTTCATTTTTGACCAAAATCGACAGGTCCGGGGCTTAGGGAATTTCTCATATGCCACATAACGGTTGAAGCTCCTGTTCAAAAATGATGCTCCGAAATCAACTTCTGTCACCTTAGTGATACATTTTAGGATAGTACCTAAAGTTTAAAGCTGAAATTGGGGCACTTTTGAAATTTTCATTTTTGACCAAAATCGACAGGTCCGGCGCTTAGGGAATTTCTCATATGCCACAAAACGGTTGAAGCTCCTGTTCAAAAATGATGCTCCGAAATCAACTTCTGTCACCTTAGTGATACATTTTGGGATAGTACCTAAAGTTTAAAGCAGAAATTGGGGCACTTTTGATATTTTCATTTTTGACCAAAATCGACAGGTCCGGGGCTTAGGGAATTTCTCATATGCCACAAAACGTTTGAAGCTCCTGTTCAAAAATGATGCTCCGAAATCAACTTCTGTCACCTTAGTGATACATTTTGGGATAGTACCTAAAGTTTAAAGCAGAAATTGGGGCACTTTTGAAGTTTTCATTTTTGACCAAAATCGACAGGTCCGGGGCTTAGGGAATTTCTCATATGCCACATAACGGTTGAAGCTCCTGTTCAAAAATGATGCTCCGAAATCAACTTCTGTCACCTTAGTGATACATTTTGGGATAGTACCTAAAGTTTAAAGCAGAAATTGGGGCACTTTTGAAATTTTCATTTTTGACCAAAATCGACAGGTCCGGGGCTTAGGGAATTTCTCATATGCCACAAAACGGTTGAAGCTCCTGTTAAAAAATGATGCTCCGAAATCAACTTCTGTCACCTTAGTGATACATTTTGGGATAGTACCTAAAGTTTAAAGCAGAAATTGGGGCACTTTTGATATTTTCATTTTTGACCAAAATCGACAGGTCCGGGGCTTAGGGAATTTGATACATTTTGGGATAGTACCTAAAGTTTAAAGCAGAAATTGGGGCACTTTTGAAGTTTTCATTTTTGACCAAAATCGACAGGTCCGGGGGCTTAGGGAATTTCTCATATGCCACATAACGGTTGAAGCTCCTGTTCAAAAATGATGCTCCGAAATCAACTTCTGTCACCTTAGTGATACATTTTGGGATAGTACCTAAAGTTTAAAGCAGAAATTGGGGCACATTTGAAATTTTCATTTTTGACCAGAATCGACAGGTCCGGGCTTAGGGAATTTCTCATATGCCACAAAACGGTTGAAGCTCCTGTTCAAAAATGATGCTCCGAAATCAACTTCTGTCACCTTAGTGATACATTTTGGGATAGTACCTAAAGTTTAAAGCAGAAATTGGGGCACTTTTGAAGTTTTCATTTTTGACCAAAATCGACAGGTCCGGGGCTTAGGGAATTTCTCATATGCCACATAACGGTTGAAGCTCCTGTTCAAAAATGATGCTCCGAAATCAACTTCTGTCACCTTAGTGATACATTTTAGGATAGTACCTAAAGTTTAAAGCTGAAATTGGGGCACTTTTGAAATTTTCATTTTAGACCAAAATCGACAGGTCCGGCGCTTAGGGAATTTCTCATATGCCACAAAATGGTTGAAGCTCCTGTTAAAAAATAATGCTCCGAAATCAACTTCTGTCACCTTAGTGATACATTCTGGGATAGTACCTAAAGTTTAAAGCAGAAATTGGGGCACTTTTGAAAATTTCATTTTTGACCAAAATCGACAGGTCCGGGGCTTAGGGAATTTCTCATATGCCACAAAACGGTTGAAGCTCCTGTTAAAAAATGATGCTCCGAAATCAACTTCTGTCACCTTAGTGATACATTTTGGGATAGTACCTAAAGTTTAAAGCAGAAATTGGGGCACTTTTGAAATTTTCATTTTTGACCAAAATCGACAGGTCCGGGGCTTAGGGAATTTCTCATATGCCACAAAACGGTTGAAGCTCCTGTTAAAAAATGATGCTCCGAAATCAACTTCTGTCACCTTAGTGATACATTTTGGGATAGTACCTAAAGTTTAAAGCAGAAATTGGGGCACTTTTGATATTTTCATTTTTGACCAAAATCGACAGGTCCGGGGCTTAGGGAATTTCTCAGATGCCACAAAACGTTTGAAGCTCCTGTTCAAAAATGATGCTCCGAAATCAACTTCTGTCACCTTAGTGATACATTTTGGGATAGTACCTAAAGTTTAAAGCAGAAATTGGGGCACTTTTGAAGTTTTCATTTTTGACCAAAATCGACATGTCCGGGGCTTAGGGAATTTCTCATATGCCACATAACGGTTGAAGCTCCTGTTCAAAAATGATGCTCCGAAATCAACTTCTGTCACCTTAGTGATACATTTTGGGATAGTACCTAAAGTTTAAAGCAGAAATTGGGGCACATTTGAAATTTTCATTTTTGACCAGAATCGACAGGTCCGGGCTTAGGGAATTTCTCATATGCCACAAAACGGTTGAAGCTCCTGTTCAAAAATGATGCTCCGAAATCAACTTCTGTCACCTTAGTGATAGATTTTGGGATAGTACCTAAAGTTTAAAGCAGAAATTGGGGCACTTTTGAAGTTTTCATTTTTGACCAAAATCGACAGGTCCGGGGCTTAGGGAATTTCTCATATGCCACATAACGGTTGAAGCTCCTGTTCAAAAATGATGCTCCGAAATCAACTTCTGTCACCTTAGTGATACATTTTAGGATAGTACCTAAAGTTTAAAGCTGAAATTGGGGCACTTTTGAAATTTTCATTTTTGACCAAAATCGACAGGTCCGGCGCTTAGGGAATTTCTCATATGCCACAAAACGGTTGAAGCTCCTGTTCAAAAATGATGCTCCGAAATCAACTTCTGTCACCTTAGTGATACATTTTGGGATAGTACCTAAAGTTTAAAGCAGAAATTGGGGCACTTTTGATATTTTCATTTTTGACCAAAATCGACAGGTCCGGGGCTTAGGGAATTTCTCATATGCCACAAAACGTTTGAAGCTCCTGTTCAAAAATGATGCTCCGAAATCAACTTCTGTCACCTTAGTGATACATTTTGGGATAGTACCTAAAGTTTAAAGCAGAAATTGGGGCACTTTTGAAGTTTTCATTTTTGACCAAAATCGACAGGTCCGGGGCTTAGGGAATTTCTCATATGCCACATAACGGTTGAAGCTCCTGTTCAAAAATGATGCTCCGAAATCAACTTCTGTCACCTTAGTGATACATTTTGGGATAGTACCTAAAGTTTAAAGCAGAAATTGGGGCACTTTTGAAATTTTCATTTTTGACCAAAATCGACAGGTCCGGGGCTTAGGGAATTTCTCATATGCCACAAAATGGTTGAAGCTCCTGTTAAAAAATGATGCTCCGAAATCAACTTCTGTCACCTTAGTGATACATTTTGGGATAGTACCTAAAGTTTAAAGCAGAAATTGGGGCACTTTTGATATTTTCATTTTTGACCAAAATCGACAGGTCCGGGGCTTAGGGAATTTGATACATTTTGGGATAGTACCTAAAGTTTAAAGCAGAAATTGGGGCACTTTTGAAGTTTTCATTTTTGACCAAAATCGACAGGTCCGGGGGCTTAGGGAATTTCTCATATGCCACATAACGGTTGAAGCTCCTGTTCAAAAATGATGCTCCGAAATCAACTTCTGTCACCTTAGTGATACATTTTGGGATAGTACCTAAAGTTTAAAGCAGAAATTGGGGCACATTTGAAATTTTCATTTTTGACCAGAATCGACAGGTCCGGGCTTAGGGAATTTCTCATATGCCACAAAACGGTTGAAGCTCCTGTTCAAAAATGATGCTCCGAAATCAACTTCTGTCACCTTAGTGATACATTTTGGGATAGTACCTAAAGTTTAAAGCAGAAATTGGGGCACTTTTGATATTTTCATTTTTGACCAAAATCGACAGGTCCGGGGCTTAGGGAATTTCTCATATGCCACAAAACGTTTGAAGCTCCTGTTCAAAAATGATGCTCCGAAATCAACTTCTGTCACCTTAGTGATACATTTTAGGATAGTACCTAAAGTTTAAAGCTGAAATTGGGGCACTTTTGAAATTTTCATTTTAGACCAAAATCGACAGGTCCGGCGCTTAGGGAATTTCTCATATGCTACAAAACGGTTGAAGCTCCTGTTCAAAAATGATGCTCCGAAATCAACTTCTGTCACCTTAAAGATACATTCTGGGATAGTACCTAAAGTTTAAAGCAGAAATTGGGGCACTTTTGAAATTTTCATTTTTGACCAAAATCGACAGGTCCGGGGCTTAGGGAATTTCTCATATGCCACAAAACGGTTGAAGCTCCTGTTCAAAAATGATGCTCCGAAATCAACTTCTGTCACTTTAGTGATACATTTTGGAATAGTACCTGAAGTTTAAAGCAGAAATTGGGGCACTTTTGAAATTTTTATTTTTGACCAAAATCGACAGGTCCGGGGCTTAGGGAATTTCTCATATGCCACAAAACGGTTGAAGCTCCTGTTCAAAAATAATGCTCCGAAATCAACTTCTGTCACCTTAGTTATACATTCTGGGATAGTACCTAAAGTTTAAAGCAGAAATTGGGGCACTTTTGAAATTTTCATTTTTGACCAAAATCGACAGGTCCGGGGCTTAGGGAATTTCTCATATGCCACAAAACGGTTGAAGCTCCTGTTCAAAAATAATGCTCCGAAATCAACTTCTGTCACCTTAGTGATACATTTTGGGATAGTACCTAAAGTTTAAAGCAGAAATTGGGGTACTTTTGAAATTTTAATTTTTGACCAAAATCGACAGGTCCGGGGCTTAGGGAATTTCTCATATGCCACAAAACGGTTGAAGCTCCTGTTAAAAAATAATGCTCCGGAATCAACTTCTGTCACCTTAGTGATACATTCTGGGATAGTACCTAAAGTTTAAAGCAGAAATTGGGGCACTTTTGAAATTTTCATTTTTGACCAAAATCAACAGGTCCGGGGCTTAGGGAATTTCTCATATGCCACAAAACGGTTGAAGCTCCTGTTAAAAAATGATGCTCCGAAATCAACTTCTGTCACCTTAGTGATACATTTTGGGATAGTACCTAAAGTTTAAAGCAGAAATTGGGGCACTTTTGAAATTTTCATTTTTGACCAAAATCGACAGGTCCGGGGCTTAGGGAATTTCTCATATGCCACAAAACGGTTGAAGCTCCTGTTAAAAAATGATGCTCCGAAATCAACTTCTGTCACCTTAGTGATACATTTTGGGATAGTACCTAAAGTTTAAAGCAGAAATTGGGGCACTTTTGATATTTTCATTTTTGACCAAAATCGACAGGTCCGGGGCTTAGGGAATTTCTCATATGCCACAAAACGTTTGAAGCTCCTGTTCAAAAATGATGCTCCGAAATCAACTTCTGTCACCTTAGTGATACATTTTGGGATAGTACCTAAAGTTTAAAGCAGAAATTGGGGCACTTTTGAAGTTTTCATTTTTGACCAAAATCGACATGTCCGGGGCTTAGGGAATTTCTCATATGCCACATAACGGTTGAAGCTCCTGTTCAAAAATGATGCTCCGAAATCAACTTCTGTCACCTTAGTGATACATTTTGGGATAGTACCTAAAGTTTAAAGCAGAAATTGGGGCACATTTGAAATTTTCATTTTTGACCAGAATCGACAGGTCCGGGCTTAGGGAATTTCTCATATGCCACAAAACGGTTGAAGCTCCTGTTCAAAAATGATGCTCCGAAATCAACTTCTGTCACCTTAGTGATAGATTTTGGGATAGTACCTAAAGTTTAAAGCAGAAATTGGGGCACTTTTGAAGTTTTCATTTTTGACCAAAATCGACAGGTCCGGGGCTTAGGGAATTTCTCATATGCCACATAACGGTTGAAGCTCCTGTTCAAAAATGATGCTCCGAAATCAACTTCTGTCACCTTAAAGATACATTCTGGGATAGTACCTAAAGTTTAAAGCAGAAATTGGGGCACTTTTGAAATTTTCATTTTTGACCAAAATCGACAGGTCCGGGGCTTAGGGAATTTCTCATATGCCACAAAACGGTTGAAGCTCCTGTTCAAAAATGATGCTCCGAAATCAACTTCTGTCACTTTAGTGATACATTTTGGAATAGTACCTGAAGTTTAAAGCAGAAATTGGGGCACTTTTGAAATTTTTATTTTTGACCAAAATCGACAGGTCCGGGGCTTAGGGAATTTCTCATATGCCACAAAACGGTTGAAGCTCCTGTTCAAAAATAATGCTCCGAAATCAACTTCTGTCACCTTAGTTATACATTCTGGGATAGTACCTAAAGTTTAAAGCAGAAATTGGGGCACTTTTGAAATTTTCATTTTTGACCAAAATCGACAGGTCCGGGGCTTAGGGAATTTCTCATATGCCACAAAACGGTTGAAGCTCCTGTTCAAAAATGATGCTCCGAAATCAACTTCTGTCACCTTAGTGATACATTTTGGGATAGTACCTAAAGTTTAAAGCAGAAATTGGGGCACTTTTGAAGTTTTCATTTTTGACCAAAATCGACATGTCCGGGGCTTAGGGAATTTCTCATATGCCACATAACGGTTGAAGCTCCTGTTCAAAAATGATACTCCGAAATCAACTTCTGTCACCTTAGTGATACATTTTGGGATAGTACCTAAAGTTTAAAGCAGAAATTGGGGCACATTTGAAATTTTCATTTTTGACCAGAATCGACAGGTCCGGGCTTAGGGAATTTCTCATATGCCACAAAACGGTTGAAGCTCCTGTTCAAAAATGATGCTCCGAAATCAACTTCTGTCACCTTAGTGATAGATTTTGGGATAGTACCTAAAGTTTAAAGCAGAAATTGGGGCACTTTTGAAGTTTTCATTTTTGACCAAAATCGACAGGTCCGGGGCTTAGGGAATTTCTCATATGCCACATAACGGTTGAAGCTCCTGTTCAAAAATGATGCTCCGAAATCAACTTCTGTCACCTTAGTGATACATTTTGGGATAGTACCTAAAGTTTAAAGCAGAAATTGGGGCACTTTTGATATTTTCATTTTTGACCAAAATCGACAGGTCCGGGGCTTAGGGAATTTCTCATATGCCACAAAACGTTTGAAGCTCCTGTTCAAAAATGATGCTCCGAAATCAACTTCTGTCACCTTAGTGATACATTTTGGGATAGTACCTAAAGTTTAAAGCAGAAATTGGGGCACTTTTGAAGTTTTCATTTTTGACCAAAATCGACAGGTCCGGGGCTTAGGGAATTTCTCATATGCCACATAACGGTTGAAGCTCCTGTTCAAAAATGATGCTCCGAAATCAACTTCTGTCACCTTAGTGATACATTTTGGGATAGTACCTAAAGTTTAAAGCAGAAATTGGGGCACTTTTGAAATTTTCATTTTTGACCAAAATCGACAGGTCCGGGGCTTAGGGAATTTCTCATATGCCACAAAACGGTTGAAGCTCCTGTTAAAAAATGATGCTCCGAAATCAACTTCTGTCACCTTAGTGATACATTTTGGGATAGTACCTAAAGTTTAAAGCAGAAATTGGGGCACTTTTGATATTTTCATTTTTGACCAAAATCGACAGGTCCGGGGCTTAGGGAATTTGATACATTTTGGGATAGTACCTAAAGTTTAAAGCAGAAATTGGGGCACTTTTGAAGTTTTCATTTTTGACCAAAATCGACAGGTCCGGGGGCTTAGGGAATTTCTCATATGCCACATAACGGTTGAAGCTCCTGTTCAAAAATGATGCTCCGAAATCAACTTCTGTCACCTTAGTGATACATTTTGGGATAGTACCTAAAGTTTAAAGCAGAAATTGGGGCACATTTGAAATTTTCATTTTTGACCAGAATCGACAGGTCCGGGCTTAGGGAATTTCTCATATGCCACAAAACGGTTGAAGCTCCTGTTCAAAAATGATGCTCCGAAATCAACTTCTGTCACCTTAGTGATACATTTTGGGATAGTACCTAAAGTTTAAAGCAGAAATTGGGGCACTTTTGATATTTTCATTTTTGACCAAAATCGACAGGTCCGGGGCTTAGGGAATTTCTCAGATGCCACAAAACGTTTGAAGCTCCTGTTCAAAAATGATGCTCCGAAATCAACTTCTGTCACCTTAGTGATACATTTTGGGATAGTACCTAAAGTTTAAAGCAGAAATTGGGGCACTTTTGAAGTTTTCATTTTTGACCAAAATCGACATGTCCGGGGCTTAGGGAATTTCTCATATGCCACATAACGGTTGAAGCTCCTGTTCAAAAATGATGCTCCGAAATCAACTTCTGTCACCTTAGTGATACATTTTGGGATAGTACCTAAAGTTTAAAGCAGAAATTGGGGCACATTTGAAATTTTCATTTTTGACCAGAATCGACAGGTCCGGGCTTAGGGAATTTCTCATATGCCACAAAACGGTTGAAGCTCCTGTTCAAAAATGATGCTCCGAAATCAACTTCTGTCACCTTAGTGATAGATTTTGGGATAGTACCTAAAGTTTAAAGCAGAAATTGGGGCACTTTTGAAGTTTTCATTTTTGACCAAAATCGACAGGTCCGGGGCTTAGGGAATTTCTCATATGCCACATAACGGTTGAAGCTCCTGTTCAAAAATGATGCTCCGAAATCAACTTCTGTCACCTTAGTGATACATTTTAGGATAGTACCTAAAGTTTAAAGCTGAAATTGGGGCACTTTTGAAATTTTCATTTTTGACCAAAATCGACAGGTCCGGCGCTTAGGGAATTTCTCATATGCCACAAAACGGTTGAAGCTCCTGTTCAAAAATGATGCTCCGAAATCAACTTCTGTCACCTTAGTGATACATTTTGGGATAGTACCTAAAGTTTAAAGCAGAAATTGGGGCACTTTTGATATTTTCATTTTTGACCAAAATCGACAGGTCCGGGGCTTAGGGAATTTCTCATATGCCACAAAACGTTTGAAGCTCCTGTTCAAAAATGATGCTCCGAAATCAACTTCTGTCACCTTAGTGATACATTTTGGGATAGTACCTAAAGTTTAAAGCAGAAATTGGGGCACTTTTGAAGTTTTCATTTTTGACCAAAATCGACAGGTCCGGGGCTTAGGGAATTTCTCATATGCCACATAACGGTTGAAGCTCCTGTTCAAAAATGATGCTCCGAAATCAACTTCTGTCACCTTAGTGATACATTTTGGGATAGTACCTAAAGTTTAAAGCAGAAATTGGGGCACTTTTGAAATTTTCATTTTTGACCAAAATCGACAGGTCCGGGGCTTAGGGAATTTCTCATATGCCACAAAACGGTTGAAGCTCCTGTTAAAAAATGATGCTCCGAAATCAACTTCTGTCACCTTAGTGATACATTTTGGGATAGTACCTAAAGTTTAAAGCAGAAATTGGGGCACTTTTGATATTTTCATTTTTGACCAAAATCGACAGGTCCGGGGCTTAGGGAATTTGATACATTTTGGGATAGTACCTAAAGTTTAAAGCAGAAATTGGGGCACTTTTGAAGTTTTCATTTTTGACCAAAATCGACAGGTCCGGGGGCTTAGGGAATTTCTCATATGCCACATAACGGTTGAAGCTCCTGTTCAAAAATGATGCTCCGAAATCAACTTCTGTCACCTTAGTGATACATTTTGGGATAGTACCTAAAGTTTAAAGCAGAAATTGGGGCACATTTGAAATTTTCATTTTTGACCAGAATCGACAGGTCCGGGCTTAGGGAATTTCTCATATGCCACAAAACGGTTGAAGCTCCTGTTCAAAAATGATGCTCCGAAATCAACTTCTGTCACCTTAGTGATACATTTTGGGATAGTACCTAAAGTTTAAAGCAGAAATTGGGGCACTTTTGAAGTTTTCATTTTTGACCAAAATCGACAGGTCCGGGGCTTAGGGAATTTCTCATATGCCACATAACGGTTGAAGCTCCTGTTCAAAAATGATGCTCCGAAATCAACTTCTGTCACCTTAGTGATACATTTTAGGATAGTACCTAAAGTTTAAAGCTGAAATTGGGGCACTTTTGAAATTTTCATTTTAGACCAAAATCGACAGGTCCGGCGCTTAGGGAATTTCTCATATGCCACAAAATGGTTGAAGCTCCTGTTAAAAAATAATGCTCCGAAATCAACTTCTGTCACCTTAGTGATACATTCTGGGATAGTACCTAAAGTTTAAAGCAGAAATTGGGGCACTTTTGAAAATTTCATTTTTGACCAAAATCGACAGGTCCGGGGCTTAGGGAATTTCTCATATGCCACAAAACGGTTGAAGCTCCTGTTAAAAAATGATGCTCCGAAATCAACTTCTGTCACCTTAGTGATACATTTTGGGATAGTACCTAAAGTTTAAAGCAGAAATTGGGGCACTTTTGAAATTTTCATTTTTGACCAAAATCGACAGGTCCGGGGCTTAGGGAATTTCTCATATGCCACAAAACGGTTGAAGCTCCTGTTAAAAAATGATGCTCCGAAATCAACTTCTGTCACCTTAGTGATACATTTTGGGATAGTACCTAAAGTTTAAAGCAGAAATTGGGGCACTTTTGATATTTTCATTTTTGACCAAAATCGACAGGTCCGGGGCTTAGGGAATTTCTCAGATGCCACAAAACGTTTGAAGCTCCTGTTCAAAAATGATGCTCCGAAATCAACTTCTGTCACCTTAGTGATACATTTTGGGATAGTACCTAAAGTTTAAAGCAGAAATTGGGGCACTTTTGAAGTTTTCATTTTTGACCAAAATCGACATGTCCGGGGCTTAGGGAATTTCTCATATGCCACATAACGGTTGAAGCTCCTGTTCAAAAATGATGCTCCGAAATCAACTTCTGTCACCTTAGTGATACATTTTGGGATAGTACCTAAAGTTTAAAGCAGAAATTGGGGCACATTTGAAATTTTCATTTTTGACCAGAATCGACAGGTCCGGGCTTAGGGAATTTCTCATATGCCACAAAATGGTTGAAGCTCCTGTTCAAAAATGATGCTCCGAAATCAACTTCTGTCACCTTAGTGATAGATTTTGGGATAGTACCTAAAGTTTAAAGCAGAAATTGGGGCACTTTTGAAGTTTTCATTTTTGACCAAAATCGACAGGTCCGGGGCTTAGGGAATTTCTCATATGCCACATAACGGTTGAAGCTCCTGTTCAAAAATGATGCTCCGAAATCAACTTCTGTCACCTTAGTGATACATTTTAGGATAGTACCTAAAGTTTAAAGCTGAAATTGGGGCACTTTTGAAATTTTCATTTTTGACCAAAATCGACAGGTCCGGCGCTTAGGGAATTTCTCATATGCCACAAAACGGTTGAAGCTCCTGTTCAAAAATGATGCTCCGAAATCAACTTCTGTCACCTTAGTGATACATTTTGGGATAGTACCTAAAGTTTAAAGCAGAAATTGGGGCACTTTTGATATTTTCATTTTTGACCAAAATCGACAGGTCCGGGGCTTAGGGAATTTCTCATATGCCACAAAACGTTTGAAGCTCCTGTTCAAAAATGATGCTCCGAAATCAACTTCTGTCACCTTAGTGATACATTTTGGGATAGTACCTAAAGTTTAAAGCAGAAATTGGGGCACTTTTGAAGTTTTCATTTTTGACCAAAATCGACAGGTCCGGGGCTTAGGGAATTTCTCATATGCCACATAACGGTTGAAGCTCCTGTTCAAAAATGATGCTCCGAAATCAACTTCTGTCACCTTAGTGATACATTTTGGGATAGTACCTAAAGTTTAAAGCAGAAATTGGGGCACTTTTGAAATTTTCATTTTTGACCAAAATCGACAGGTCCGGGGCTTAGGGAATTTCTCATATGCCACAAAATGGTTGAAGCTCCTGTTAAAAAATGATGCTCCGAAATCAACTTCTGTCACCTTAGTGATACATTTTGGGATAGTACCTAAAGTTTAAAGCAGAAATTGGGGCACTTTTGATATTTTCATTTTTGACCAAAATCGACAGGTCCGGGGCTTAGGGAATTTGATACATTTTGGGATAGTACCTAAAGTTTAAAGCAGAAATTGGGGCACTTTTGAAGTTTTCATTTTTGACCAAAATCGACAGGTCCGGGGGCTTAGGGAATTTCTCATATGCCACATAACGGTTGAAGCTCCTGTTCAAAAATGATGCTCCGAAATCAACTTCTGTCACCTTAGTGATACATTTTGGGATAGTACCTAAAGTTTAAAGCAGAAATTGGGGCACATTTGAAATTTTCATTTTTGACCAGAATCGACAGGTCCGGGCTTAGGGAATTTCTCATATGCCACAAAACGGTTGAAGCTCCTGTTCAAAAATGATGCTCCGAAATCAACTTCTGTCACCTTAGTGATACATTTTGGGATAGTACCTAAAGTTTAAAGCAGAAATTGGGGCACTTTTGATATTTTCATTTTTGACCAAAATCGACAGGTCCGGGGCTTAGGGAATTTCTCATATGCCACAAAACGTTTGAAGCTCCTGTTCAAAAATGATGCTCCGAAATCAACTTCTGTCACCTTAGTGATACATTTTAGGATAGTACCTAAAGTTTAAAGCTGAAATTGGGGCACTTTTGAAATTTTCATTTTAGACCAAAATCGACAGGTCCGGCGCTTAGGGAATTTCTCATATGCTACAAAACGGTTGAAGCTCCTGTTCAAAAATGATGCTCCGAAATCAACTTCTGTCACCTTAAAGATACATTCTGGGATAGTACCTAAAGTTTAAAGCAGAAATTGGGGCACTTTTGAAATTTTCATTTTTGACCAAAATCGACAGGTCCGGGGCTTAGGGAATTTCTCATATGCCACAAAACGGTTGAAGCTCCTGTTCAAAAATGATGCTCCGAAATCAACTTCTGTCACTTTAGTGATACATTTTGGAATAGTACCTGAAGTTTAAAGCAGAAATTGGGGCACTTTTGAAATTTTTATTTTTGACCAAAATCGACAGGTCCGGGGCTTAGGGAATTTCTCATATGCCACAAAACGGTTGAAGCTCCTGTTCAAAAATAATGCTCCGAAATCAACTTCTGTCACCTTAGTTATACATTCTGGGATAGTACCTAAAGTTTAAAGCAGAAATTGGGGCACTTTTGAAATTTTCATTTTTGACCAAAATCGACAGGTCCGGGGCTTAGGGAATTTCTCATATGCCACAAAACGGTTGAAGCTCCTGTTCAAAAATAATGCTCCGAAATCAACTTCTGTCACCTTAGTGATACATTTTGGGATAGTACCTAAAGTTTAAAGCAGAAATTGGGGTACTTTTGAAATTTTAATTTTTGACCAAAATCGACAGGTCCGGGGCTTAGGGAATTTCTCATATGCCACAAAACGGTTGAAGCTCCTGTTAAAAAATAATGCTCCGGAATCAACTTCTGTCACCTTAGTGATACATTCTGGGATAGTACCTAAAGTTTAAAGCAGAAATTGGGGCACTTTTGAAATTTTCATTTTTGACCAAAATCAACAGGTCCGGGGCTTAGGGAATTTCTCATATGCCACAAAACGGTTGAAGCTCCTGTTAAAAAATGATGCTCCGAAATCAACTTCTGTCACCTTAGTGATACATTTTGGGATAGTACCTAAAGTTTAAAGCAGAAATTGGGGCACTTTTGAAATTTTCATTTTTGACCAAAATCGACAGGTCCGGGGCTTAGGGAATTTCTCATATGCCACAAAACGGTTGAAGCTCCTGTTAAAAAATGATGCTCCGAAATCAACTTCTGTCACCTTAGTGATACATTTTGGGATAGTACCTAAAGTTTAAAGCAGAAATTGGGGCACTTTTGATATTTTCATTTTTGACCAAAATCGACAGGTCCGGGGCTTAGGGAATTTCTCATATGCCACAAAACGTTTGAAGCTCCTGTTCAAAAATGATGCTCCGAAATCAACTTCTGTCACCTTAGTGATACATTTTGGGATAGTACCTAAAGTTTAAAGCAGAAATTGGGGCACTTTTGAAGTTTTCATTTTTGACCAAAATCGACATGTCCGGGGCTTAGGGAATTTCTCATATGCCACATAACGGTTGAAGCTCCTGTTCAAAAATGATGCTCCGAAATCAACTTCTGTCACCTTAGTGATACATTTTGGGATAGTACCTAAAGTTTAAAGCAGAAATTGGGGCACATTTGAAATTTTCATTTTTGACCAGAATCGACAGGTCCGGGCTTAGGGAATTTCTCATATGCCACAAAACGGTTGAAGCTCCTGTTCAAAAATGATGCTCCGAAATCAACTTCTGTCACCTTAGTGATAGATTTTGGGATAGTACCTAAAGTTTAAAGCAGAAATTGGGGCACTTTTGAAGTTTTCATTTTTGACCAAAATCGACAGGTCCGGGGCTTAGGGAATT
This sequence comes from Pseudophryne corroboree, assembly GCF_028390025.1. Taxonomy (NCBI): domain Eukaryota; kingdom Metazoa; phylum Chordata; class Amphibia; order Anura; family Myobatrachidae; genus Pseudophryne; species Pseudophryne corroboree. Next base: position 3,948 of record NW_026968030.1, on the reverse strand, counting down.
TCTCATATGCCACATAACGGTTGAAGCTCCTGTTCAAAAATGATGCTCCGAAATCAACTTCTGTCACCTTAAAGATACATTCTGGGATAGTACCTAAAGTTTAAAGCAGAAATTGGGGCACTTTTGAAATTTTCATTTTTGACCAAAATCGACAGGTCCGGGGCTTAGGGAATTTCTCATATGCCACAAAACGGTTGAAGCTCCTGTTCAAAAATGATGCTCCGAAATCAACTTCTGTCACTTTAGTGATACATTTTGGAATAGTACCTGAAGTTTAAAGCAGAAATTGGGGCACTTTTGAAATTTTTATTTTTGACCAAAATCGACAGGTCCGGGGCATAGGGAATTTCTCATATGCCACAAAACGGTTGAAGCTCCTGTTCAAAAATAATGCTCCGAAATCAACTTCTGTCACCTTAGTTATACATTCTGGGATAGTACCTAAAGTTTAAAGCAGAAATTGGGGCACTTTTGAAATTTTCATTTTTGACCAAAATCGACAGGTCCGGGGCTTAGGGAATTTCTCATATGCCACAAAACGGTTGAAGCTCCTGTTCAAAAATAATGCTCCGAAATCAACTTCTGTCACCTTAGTAATACATTTTGGGATAGTACCTAAAGTTTAAAGCAGAAATTGGGGTACTTTTGAAATTTTAATTTTTGACCAAAATCGACAGGTCCGGGGCTTAGGGAATTTCTCATATGCCACATAACGGTTGAAGCTCCTGTTCAAAAATGATGCTCCGAAATCAACTTCTGTCACCTTAGTGATACATTTTGGGATAGTACCTAAAGTTTAAAGCAGAAATTGGGGCACTTTTGATATTTTCATTTTTGACCAAAATCGACAGGTCCGGGGCTTAGGGAATTTCTCATATGCCACAAAACGTTTGAAGCTCCTGTTCAAAAATGATGCTCCGAAATCAACTTCTGTCACCTTAGTGATACATTTTGGGATAGTACCTAAAGTTTAAAGCAGAAATTGGGGCACTTTTGAAGTTTTCATTTTTGACCAAAATCGACAGGTCCGGGGCTTAGGGAATTTCTCATATGCCACATAACGGTTGAAGCTCCTGTTCAAAAATGATGCTCCGAAATCAACTTCTGTCACCTTAGTGATACATTTTGGGATAGTACCTAAAGTTTAAAGCAGAAATTGGGGCACTTTTGAAATTTTCATTTTTGACCAAAATCGACAGGTCCGGGGCTTAGGGAATTTCTCATATGCCACAAAACGGTTGAAGCTCCTGTTAAAAAATGATGCTCCGAAATCAACTTCTGTCACCTTAGTGATACATTTTGGGATAGTACCTAAAGTTTAAAGCAGAAATTGGGGCACTTTTGATATTTTCATTTTTGACCAAAATCGACAGGTCCGGGGCTTAGGGAATTTGATACATTTTGGGATAGTACCTAAAGTTTAAAGCAGAAATTGGGGCAACTTTTGAAGTTTTCATTTTTGACCAAAATCGACAGGTCCGGGGGCTTAGGGAATTTCTCATATGCCACATAACGGTTGAAGCTCCTGTTCAAAAATGATGCTCCGAAATCAACTTCTGTCACCTTAGTGATACATTTTGGGATAGTACCTAAAGTTTAAAGCAGAAATTGGGGCACATTTGAAATTTTCATTTTTGACCAGAATCGACAGGTCCGGGCTTAGGGAATTTCTCATATGCCACAAAACGGTTGAAGCTCCTGTTCAAAAATGATGCTCCGAAATCAACTTCTGTCACCTTAGTGATACATTTTGGGATAGTACCTAAAGTTTAAAGCAGAAATTGGGGCACTTTTGATATTTTCATTTTTGACCAAAATCGACAGGTCCGGGGCTTAGGGAATTTCTCAGATGCCACAAAACGTTTGAAGCTCCTGTTTCAAAAATGATGCTCCGAAATCAACTTCTGTCACCTTAGTGATACATTTTGGATAGTACCTAAAGTTTAAAGCAGAAATTGGGGCACTTTTGAAGTTTTCATTTTTGACCAAAATCGACATGTCCGGGGCTTAGGGAATTTCTCATATGCCACATAACGGTTGAAGCTCCTGTTCAAAAATGATGCTCCGAAATCAACTTCTGTCACCTTAGTGATACATTTTGGATAGTACCTAAAGTTTAAAGCAGAAATTGGGGGCACATTTGAAATTTTCATTTTTGACCAGAATCGACAGGTCCGGGCTTAGGGGAATTTCTCATATGCCACAAAACGGTTGAAGCTCCTGTTCAAAAATGATGCTCCGAAATCAACTTCTGTCACCTTAGTGATAGATTTTGGGATAGTACCTAAAGTTTAAAGCAGAAATTGGGGCACTTTTGAAGTTTTCATTTTTGACCAAAATCGACAGGTCGGGGCTTAGGGAATTTCTCATATGCCACATAACGGTTGAAGCTCCTGTTCAAAAATGATGCTCCGAAATCAACTTCTGTCACCTTAGTGATACATTTTAGGATAGTAACCTAAAGTTTAAAGCTGAAATTGGGGGCACTTTTGAAATTTTCATTTTGACCAAAATCGACAGGTCGGCGCTTAGGGAATTTCTCATATGCCACAAAACGGTTGAAGCTCCTGTTCAAAAATGATGCTCCGAAATCAACTTCTGTCACCTTAGTGATACATTTTGGGATAGTACCTAAAGTTTTAAAGCAGAAATTGGGGGCACTTTTGATATTTTCATTTTTGACCAAAATCGACAGGTCCGGGCTTAGGGAATTTCTCATATGCCACAAAACGTTTGAAGCTCCTGTTCAAAAATGATGCTCCGAAATCAACTTCTGTCACCTTAGTGATACATTTTGGGATAGTACCTAAAGTTTAAAGCAGAAATTGGGGCACTTTTGAAGTTTTCATTTTTGACCAAAATCGACAGGTCCGGGGCTTAGGGAATTTCTCATATGCCACATAACGGTTGAAGCTCCTGTTCAAAAATGATGCTCCGAAATCAACTTCTGTCACCTTAGTGATACATTTTGGGATAGTACCTAAAGTTTAAAGCAGAAATTGGGGCACTTTTGAAATTTTCATTTTTGACCAAAATCGACAGGTCCGGGGCTTAGGGAATTTCTCATATGCCACAAAACGTTTGAAGCTCCTGTTAAAAAATGATGCTCCGAAATCAACTTCTGTCACCTTAGTGATACATTTTGGGATAGTACCTAAGTTTAAAGCAGAAATTGGGGGCACTTTGATATTTTCATTTTTGACCAAAATCGACAGGTCCGGGGCTTAGGGAATTTGATACATTTTGGGATAGTACCTAAAGTTTAAAGCAGAAATTGGGGCACTTTTGAAGTTTTCATTTTTGACCAAAATCGACAGGGTCCGGGGGCTTAGGGAATTTCTCATATGCCACATAACGGTTGAAGCTCCTGTTCAAAAATGATGCTCCGAAATCAACTTCTGTCACCTTAGTGATACATTTTGGGATAGTACCTAAAGTTTAAAGCAGAAATTGGGGCACATTTGAAATTTTCATTTTTGACCAGAATCGACAGGTCCGGGCTTAGGGAATTTCTCATATGCCACAAAACGGTTGAAGTTCCTGTTCAAAAATGATGCTCCGAAATCAACTTCTGTCACCTTAGTGATACATTTTGGGATAGTACCTAAAGTTTAAAGCAGAAATTGGGGCACTTTTGAAGTTTTCATTTTTGACCAAAATCGACAGGTCCGGGGCTTAGGGAATTTCTCATATGCCACATAACGGTTGAAGCTCCTGTTCAAAAATGATGCTCCGAAATCAACTTCTGTCACCTTAGTGATACATTTTAGGATAGTACCTAAAGTTTAAAGCTGAAATTGGGGCACTTTTGAAATTTTCATTTTAGACCAAAATCGACAGGTCCGGCGCTTAGGGAATTTCTCATATGCCACAAAATGGTTGAAGCTCCTGTTAAAAAATAATGCTCCGAAATCAACTTCTGTCACCTTAGTGATACATTCTGGATAG